>NC_047675.1:43295363-43580363 GCF_011762505.2 Arvicanthis niloticus
GTGTGAGGACCAGAGTTCAGATCCCCAGAACCCACATAAAAGCTAGGCTTTTGTGAGAAGGCTTGGTAGCCACTTATAATCCTAGCGATGTGGTAGATTTGCTAGCTAGCCTAGGGAAATGGACAAGCTCTGGGTTTGACTGAGAGAGTCTGCTTCCATAGATAAGGTGAAGAGCAATCAATGAAGACATCTGCCATCAACCTCTGGCCGCTACATGCATGCACCCGCATGCCTGCAAACAGACATGCCCACACAATTCCACACGGACACACTAATAATATGAATAAGAAGTAAACGTAGGTTCGGCGTGTGGGTGTGGGACCCAGACAGATGCTGAGCAAGGGGACACAATTTTAGAGGATGCTGGCCTGGGTTGTGTTTTCTGAGAGCATGGGCGAACCAACAGACAATTTAAGTAGGGGAGGGTTGTCATAGGATTGCCCTTTCTGCCACCACCCCGCTACTGCCTCAGGGTGAGAGATGGGCTTCAGGGCCTCGGTCATGAGAGACTGTCAAGATGAAGGCACAAGGAAGATGAGATAGATCGTATTCCTCCCACACAGACTGGCCTTGGCTCCCAGTAATGCACAGCTGAGCCCCTGGGAGCCCTCAAGTTGGGGGGTCCCAGCTGATGGCATGGCTCCCCCCTTCCTCCGGGCCTGGTTCTGCCAAGTTGTTTCCTTTTGGCCCATTGGTCAGTCTCTCCCAGTGTCCTCCAGGCCTCTGCACCACTCCCGGTGAGCACACGATGTTCCCGCACTTGAAAGAACAGACAGCCTGACCCAGGTTAACGTGGCTGTCTGGAAAAATCACCGAGCAGGGCCAAGAGGCCTTGAAAATCCACTCCTCGACCCCAGCAGAGGCAAACAGTGAGCTGGAGTGTAGAGCGCAGGAGAGCAAATGAGGTCTGAGCCCGTGGAGCTCCCCAGACCCCGCCTCTCAGGCCACATGCAGCTTCCTCCCACTATGGAGTTCATAGGTTTATAGAAGCGAGTGATTGCTTTTCCCCAGCAAAGCCAAAATGTGTTGATTGAGCGCCCTCAGTGGGCTGTGCTCAGCCCTGGCAAACGGCAGGTGCAAAATGGATTCAGGCCTTCCCTGAGGTTTTGCACATGGCCCCGGAGCTGCCACGTGGACCACCAGTGCCAGACCCAGCCCTGCGCACCAGTACACAGTGCACGTGCATGCTTCTCTTTGGGGACCCGGCACGTGCGACAGGTTTGAGAGGGACCTGAGCAGGTAGCTCTTTCTTTTTTCTTTTTTTTAAAAAGCACTTTTTCTTTCTTTGTTTGCTTTATTCATTGTGGAGTGGCTCGCATGGTCAGAGAGTGACTTAAGAAGAGTCGTTCTAATCTTTGCCATGTACGGCCTGAGGATCGAACTCAGGTTGTCCGGCTTAGATGCAAATTTTCCTACCTATTGAACCATCTGGGCAGCCCAGTGAGCACCTGTTTCTGGCCACTCTTGGTGCTGTGCTCAGTCTTATGGAAACCCTGACACTTGCTTCTATCAGCCTGCCCTAGAGCCAGTGAGCGTCTTGAGTTTGGAGAGTGTTTTAGAAGTTTCCTGATTCGGGCCGGGGTGAGGGTGGGGGGGATGTCCTAGTGTCCACTGGGTAGGAAAACTATGGTTTGGGGGTTCAGGCAGGAACGTATCCATGGTAGGAAGAGGAAATCAAAGGGGGGCTTCCTAGTGGAGAAACCTACAGTCTTGGGACCTTAAAAGATAGCTTGGTTGGTAGTACTTAGTCCCAAGAACTAGCTAGCTTCAGATCCAGCTTCTTGGATTCATGAGCTGTGACATCCAGGAGATCACGTAATCCCGTGGAGTCTGTGTCACATGTTCCTAGGAGACGGTATCTGTAAGCACCTTTATGAAACCTGGTAGAGAGGCACGGACACCAGCCCCAGAACCTATTGCTCTTGTTACCATGCCTGAGGATGCCGTCCCGGGAATTAGGGGTAATTTGGAAGGGGCTTTCTCAGGTCAAGGGCTTGACAAGTCCTACTGCAAAAAGACTCCAAACATCCGTGCTTGGCTTCACATTTTCTAAGCAACTGTGGCCCAAAAGCCAATTCCTCAATCACCACCTTGTGACACCTTATGACACCAAGCACAAGCTGCATACCTCCAGGCGATTGAAGAGGCCAGTTTGAGGTAAACCCTGAGAAGACCCCTGGAGATTCTAAGCTCGCCAGAATGTGGGTCTTGGGAGCCATAGAAGTGGGCTGTGGGCTCCTAGGAGGAGGGTGGATGCTATGCTCTCTCACCTGGTTAGGGCAGACAGTAAAATAGGAAATGTCACCTGAGGAACATGGTGGCATCAAAGTGGGAGGGACAGCTTCACTTTAGGAAACAAGTAAGCAGGACTGGACTCCTCAGGTGTCACAGGTATATCAGGAAGGATCCCGGGTCGGTGTTGGTATGGCTATGCCAGGTACTAGGTGGCTGTCACAGAGAGGGGTGACCTTGCTACAGGTATGTCTGTGTTTACTTATTGAGCAGCTATTGTCTACTGTGCTGAGCTGTAGGTTATGGAGACGGGCAACTGGGTCTGGACTCCAGATCCAGTGCTCCTCATACTGAGCTCTGTACCCCAAGTCAAGCCTCCTCCTTTTTTTCCTAATGGACTTCACCTCAGCTCTACCTTATTGGGGCTCTGTTACAGAGGTTTTAGGGAAACGGGCTGAGTTGATGTATGAATGAGCGCTCAGGAGGTCGGGGCTTGTGTCACTAATGGCCTTCTGGCTTGTTTGTTTGGTTCTGTTGCTGTTGTTGTTGTTGTTGCTGTTGTTGTGTGTGTTTTCAGTTTGCTTTTCTGAGACAGAGACCCACTAGGTAGCTCAGACTAGCCTGAAGCTTGGCAAGCATCCTCCTACCTGAGCATGCCAAGGGTAGAGCGACTCATTAATCTTTGATCGGCACTGCCCTTTCCAGCTGCCAGGGCTGACCCCCACCCACACTTGCTGTTTCTCTCCTCCCCATCCAGCCGCGACAACTCCCCGAGCCTGAAAGAGATCCGGAACGGCTGCCAGCAGCCATGCGACCGGAAGCCCACCTTACCTCTGCGCCTGCTGCACCCCAGCCCTGACCTGGTGTCTCAGGAAGCCACGTTGTCTGAGCCACGGCTCAAGTCGGTGGTCGTGGCCTCCAGTGAGGTCCACGTGGAGGTGGAGCGCACCAGCACTGCCAAGCCGGCGCTGACAGCCAGCACGGGCAATGACAGCGAGCCCAATCTTATTGACTGTCTCATGGTCAGCCCAGCATGTGGTACCATGAGCATCGAGCTGGGCCCCCAGGCCGGCCGCACGCTTGGCTGCCACGTGGAGATCCTCAAGCTTTTGTGAGTACCCTGGAACCCACCTTGGGGAGGTCAGGATTTGGGAGGTGGTCCTGCTGCCAGCCTGAGCCCTATAGGCAGTGGGTGTGTGCGCATGCTTGAGTTAGATGCAAACTGTGCCGAAGGCAGGTGTGTCCCAGTACTAGGGAAGCTAAGGCAGGAGGATGGCTGCAAGCTCAAGGGCAGCCTAGGTACCAGCTCAGCGTGAGCTACTGAATGAGACCCTGTGTCAAAAACAAACCAAAAAGCAAGTGTGTCTGTGAGTGGGGGTCGGGGTTCTCCAGCACCCTGCAACACTGCCAGCCGTTTAGCCTTTGTCCTCAGTCATGGGCACACGGAAACCTGAGTTCAGAGGGTAGAGATGTTTCCAGCCACCTGACTCGTAAACCAGAATAGGGGTTAGGACATGTTGGGGTCTTCTGTGTTCCCGGGTAAGTACCATGGTGTCTTAAAGTTGAATGTATATACATAACATATTATACATGGTTACACATGGAACTGAGTACATGTCCCCCAGGTGTCACTTACTGATCTGTGACATACTCCCTCAGGTAGTTGAGATGAAGGTAGCAATCCTCTATCATTGCTTCCTGTTGCCCTTGAGAGGACTGGGGTCCCTGCTAAAATCAGTGCCAGACTCTGTGTCCCTCAGCTGAGGCCAAGGGAGGATGTAACTCAATCTTCGGACCTTACAGCCAGAGGAAGAAAATTCCAGAATCCATTCCGGGCATCTGAGAACTGAGCTTGGATCTGGGTTTCTATAAGGCAGGGAGGAGTCTCGTTTCTTTCCTGGCCAAACCCACAGCACTCCCAGCCTTGTAGGCTCTTGGCTTATGGACTCCTGTGAGCTACATTTCCTGGTAGCAGCCTTTGGGCCAGAGCTGCCTGCCTTGGGTTGTTTTCCATGGACCCCAGGCCTCTTGCCATCTGGGTTCTTTGCAGGCCTGAGAGATATCACACCACTGACAGAAGTTAACTCCCTTATAAACATGCATGATTGGATGCTCTATTCCTTCTTGTTTGGCCAGACCTCCTGCTTGCTGCAGCTCCCAGGGTCAGGGCATGTCCAGGTTAAGCATAGTCTGATAAGCCAGGAAGGATCTCACCAAGCTGGCTATTAGGTCTCTAGGCCCTCAGACTTGCTGGATGTCGACAACCACCTGCAGAGTTCAGAGGGCTCCAGTGTGCTTTACAGGAAAGCAGGTTTAGGGTGGTGGATCTGAGTGCGTGTCCCTCGGGCGCCACTAACTAATCTGTGACATGAACTCTCTTGAGTTCAACCCTGTAGCCCCAGTCCAGAGCAGACACTGCCACACACAAATGGACACCCAGCGTGTGCGAGTCACCAGTATAGCATAGTGTTTCCTGTCCTAAGATAGAGTCAGGGGTAAGGCGCATTGCTAACCTCTTGACAACTTAGGAAAAGAACACTGTGGCATTCAACAGGCACAAGGGTGCCGAGAAGCTGGTATCTAACAGACACGATTTTACCTGTTGAGTAACATGAGACTGTCCCATCTCCTCTAGGCCTCAGCTGCCTTGTCTTGCACCCTCTATGGAGGGCTGCTACGAGACTTCAGTAATGGGACAGTTTTCCCCCTTGTACTGTGGTTCTTGGTGAGAGTGTTCTGAAGTACAGTCCAGATGGGAGCTAAGAAAGAGAAGATGGAGCCAGGTGTGGCGGTGCAAGCATTTATCCTCAGTACTGGAAAGGCAGAGGCAGACTGACTGGTCTGTGAGTTCAAGGCCAGCCTGGTCTACATAGTGAGTTCCAAGACAGCCTGGGCCATAAACAGTCCTTGTCTCAGAAAAGCCAAGAAAAGAGAAGAGAAGATGGTGCTGTGGTATTGAGACATCACACACACGACGTAGTGAGGGTAAAGAAAGCCACACTCAGAACTCTGGGCGTGCCACTGGCTGCAGGGAGAGTGGCATACAGCCAGCCAGTCAGTGTGTTGTTCTTATCTGTTACAAGTTCCCCGAGGCAGGCTTTTACATCTGCAGTGTGACACCTCTAAAAAGTCAACACAAGCCGGAGACCCTCGAGCAGGGATGTATTACAAAGACACATCAGGATTGATCTACTTTGAGTTAGCCTGGAATAGGCCAAGTTGGCCAAGACCAGCTTGGGATCTTTAGTAGGGAGAGCCTGGGGTTTTTTTCAGGGTGTCCATCCATCCATCCATTCATCATCCATCCATTCATCACCCATCCATCTCCCATCCACCAATCATCTGTCTATCCACCATCCATCCATGCTTCCATCTGTCCATCCATCCATCCATCTGCCAACCAGCCAGTCATCATCCATCCTTCCATCTGTCCATCATCTATCCATCAGTCCATCCATCTATCCATCCATCCATCCATCCATCCATCATCCATCTGTCCATCCACCTATCCACTCATTATCCATCCATCATCCATCTGTCCATCATCCATCCATCTGTCTATCCATCCATCTTCCATCCATCTGTCCATCCATCCGTCCATCCATCCATGCACATGATATCCTTTTTATTATTACATTTTTATTTCATGTGGATTGGTGTTTTGCCTGCATGTATGTCTGTGTGAGGGTCCTGGAACGGGAATTACAGACAGTAGTGAGCTGCCGTGTGGGTGCTGGAATTGAACCTGGGTCCTCTGGAAGAGCAGGCAGCGTTCTTGACCACTGAGAAATCTCTCTAGCCCCGTCCACATATTCTTGAAGTATTTGCTGACATCTATGATAAACCAGGGTCTGTGCTTGAAGCCGAAGAACACAAGGTGTTTTTCTCACCCTGTCTCTCAGAATGAGGTGTACCGGTACCCAAAGCAGAGACATCAAGAACAGGGTATAGTATAACCATGACAGTGGGGTACACGTCCATCCATCCAGGAAGAAAGAGCAGCTGATGTGAAGGAGGGTGGGGCGATGACCCTGCTTCTGAGGTCCCCAGGAACTGCACATCCAACCCCCCTCAACCGCTATCTGAGTTGAGTGTCTCTCTTTTGAGTTCTCTAGTAGCCTTTCTTCACAGAACAGATCGTACTGTTTTGTGTGTATGTGGTATACGTGTGTGGTATGCGCGTGTCATGGGCACATGTAAAGGTGAGAGGAAGACACTGGGCACCCTGCTCTTAACCTCTTTGCCTCCTTCCTGAGACAGGGTCTTTCTAAATTTGGAGCAAGCCTCTGTGATCCCACCCACCACAACACTAAGGTTATAGGCATACACTTTTTACACGGGTGCCGGGTTCTCGAACTCAGGACCTCGTGCTTATTCAGCAAGTGCCTTAGCTACTAAACCATCTCCCCAAGACCCAAGTATAGCCTTCTTCTGCAGTATGAGCTTGGTCACCTTCTGGTGAGGCACTGGGCTGTCTAGCAGGCAGAACATACAGAAGCCAGGATCCTGGGTTCAAGGCTGAGCTCTGACCTGAGATCCAGGCTGAGATGCCGACATTTCAAGCATTTGTGTTTATAACTCGGCCACAATGACACCCATTGACCGACCACAAGGTTCCTTGGAAGACTGCACGTGGCACGCAGTGAACGCTGCATAGGAAGTCACATTTCAGTGTGCTGGAGATCATGAGTCAGTTAAGGGTGGTGGTGATCTCATCATGGGAAGGCAAGCTAGCTGCAAAAATGGACTACCCCACCCCACCCCTGGGAAGGAATCAAGGGAACAGGCACATTCTAGCATGCATCCCTGCATCCTCTGAACTTGGAGACACTCAGTTGGCACAGTGCAGCAGGCTAGTGCCCTATCATGGCCCTCTCACCTCCGGCTACCTGAAACCAGATATCCGGTCCCTCCCTCTTCATGTGGGTGTTCCGGAGATGACGTGAGCAAATTTGAGCCCAGTACAGGGCACAGTGCGTGCCTAGATGTCAGCCACAACACTGCTCAGACTTATCTGGCACTACCAGACTCTTCTGGTCATTCTTTTTCATGTTGTTGTCCAGCCTCTGGGCCTTTCCTCAGAACCTTTCCAGGGTGTGATCTGGGTCCTGAAGTCTTTATCGTGGGTTCATTTGGAGGGCGGTATGTCGGGAATAGTCCAGAGCCAAGGGTTATCTAAGCCATATTTTGTTAGAAGCAAGCGTTTGTTTTGTGCAGGTTGAAAAAACAGCAGGCTTTATTTCTGTGGGAAGCCCAGGTAGATGGGCAGGACACACAAGCAAACAGGAGGTCAGCAGTGTTAAGACTGGAAGGGTTGGGTTGGTGTGACTCGGTAGTGAGCTTACCCAATGATCACAGAGTCCTGGTGCTCATTCTTATCACTGCATAAACAGAGCTTGATGGGACATGCCTGTCATCTCGACGCTTGACAATCGGAGGCGGGAGGACCAGGAGTTCAAGGTCATCCTCAGCTATGTTGCAACTTTGGGGCTAGCCTGGATCTCTACATGAGATCCCTATCTCAAAATCAGAAACAAACAGAATGAATGGGACTGGAAGAACAAAGAAGGAAAAATAATGTGGGACCCTCATTCTTGCAGATAACGGCAGGAAGCCTGAATTCTGAATGTAAAAGAAGACCAATTATACAGCTTAGAACTCAGGGCCAGCCATTCACCCAGCAGCTGAACCCATGAGTCTTGTGGTATGAGAACAGGCTACCCACGGTGTTGGGGACTTGGATATAAATACAGTGTAGGTGCTGCAGGTTGGGAATGCAGGTCATGGCTTTAGGAATACCTAAGTCACATTGCAATTACCAGTGGAGATTTGTAGAAAGTTGCAAAGCATCTTGGAGCCTCAGTTTCCCCATGGTTTTCTGGAAGTTTTCCCACATGGGTGGGGGAAGGAGGGGTCCGCCCATCATCAGACTGTGAGACCTTGTTGAAGTCTCTCCCATGATGTCTCTCCGCTCTGCAGTCCCTCTCAGCCAGCCGCAGAGCAGCCTCTTCCCAGGGCCTGAAGCATGCTTATATTATGGTCAGCCACATTTGCACTGTGGGGCAACAAAGCCTGAAGCATTTGTCCTGTGTCATTTGGTCCGTTATTCTCTGAGCAATAGCTTCACTCCGTCATCAGGGTGCACCTCAGAGAAGGGAAGGCTCCATGAGGCAGAACACGTCGGGCCCTCCCCTGTGTCTCTGCTCCTTACTTACCACACAAATGTCTGATTTTGGTAAGGGCTTGTCGGTAGTCAGTCGTCAGCTCAAGTAAGACCCAAGGGTCTGGAGTCAGAAGCCTGCAGGCCGTGTCTCAGTCAAGATTGTGTTAGCCCCAGCAGTCTGCTTAACCTCTCTGAGCCTTGAGTTTCCTCTTCTCTTTAAATGGCGCGGGTCCTGTTTACTTTGTTGTGTGTTTGCAAAGAGCAAACAAGGAGATACAGAGTTCTTGGCATAACGCATGTGTGTAGAAAAAGCTGAGGACACGGCATGGTGGCCCAGGCCTGTAAACTCAGGACCAGGAAGCAAGAAGATCAGAAGTCCAGGGTCATCCTCAGCTATGTATCGAACGGCCAGACTAGGCTGCATGAGACCCTGCCTAATTTTGTGTGTGTGTGTGTGTGTGTGCATGCATGTATATGTGTGTGTATGTATGTGTGTGTTTGTGTGTGTATGTATGTGTGTGTGTGCATGTGTGTCTCTGTGTGTGTTTGTGTATGTGTGTATGTGTATATATATGTGTGTCTGTGTGTGTTTGTGTGTGTATGTGTGTTTGTGTGTGTTTGTGTGTGTGTGTGTGTTTGTGTGTATGTGTGTGTGTGTGTATGTATGTGTGTATATGTGTGTATATCTATGTGTGTTTGTGTCTGTGTGTGTGTCTGTGTGTGTGTGTCTGTCTGTGTGTGTCTGTGTGTGTGTCTGTGTGTGTATATATGTGTCTGTGTGTATATATGTGTGTGTCTGTCTGTGTGTGTCTGTCTGTGTGTGTCTGTGTGTGTATATATGTGTATGTGTGTGTGTGTATATATGTGTGTGTATGTGTCTGTCTGTGTGTGTCTGTGTGTGTCTGTGTGTGTATATATGTGTATGTGTGTGTGTGTCTGTGTGTGTGTATATATGTGTATGTGTGTGTGTCTGTGTGTATATGTATGTGTATGTCTGTGTGTGTGTTTGTGGGTGTGGGTGTCTGTGTGTATGTGTGTAATGAGCATTCACATACCATAGCATATATGTGGAGGCTGGGAACAGGTTGTAGGTTTTCATCTTCCACCATATACATTCTGGGGCTCAAACTCGGATTGTCAGGCTTGGGGACATTTGGGGACACTTTTACCCATAAGAGCCACCTCACCAGCCTCCAGACCATGTCTAAAAAGGAAAAAAAATAAAACTTTCTGGTGGCTGACGACACACAGTGGTCCAAATTGTGGTTAGTTTGCTTTTTTCTTGAATCAGTCTGTAGGTTTCCCCTTGAGTCTGGTCAGTCACAGACGAGAGGGACAGGTGTGCTTGTACTACTGTGACACCACCACAGGCCATGTGGCTGGGACCACAGTGTCTTCTCAGTTCTGAGGAGACAGGTGCAGGTGTGGTGTGGCTAGCGGGCCCTGGTGCACTTTCTCTGTGTCCTCTCAGCTCTCAGGGTCTTTTCTGTGCACAGATTTCTCACGTCATTTGAATTGGTTTAAGGTCCAGCCTAATAGTCCTGTATTACCCTTCCTTAAAGGCTCTCTCTCCAGATGTTTCCCACTCTGAGACCTTAGCCAGGGGCTCAGACATAAACCTGGATTCAGGTATTGGAGACCCAGAGTAGCCCCTCACCCTCAATGAAGCCTCAATGGGTCAGGAATGGAGACAGAGAAAGTCTCAGTTCTGAGCAAGGAGGATATGAGATCCCAAGGAGCTGGATAGTTGTCCCCCAGTTGTTGTTGTTTGGAAGTCTGGAATGTTCTTTGTTGATTCATGCAGTGCTGTGGCTACTGTCTCTGAAGTAGGCAGGGCAGAGTCCATGTTGTATGCTAGCCCCAGACACTTCTATCTTGTAAGATATCGAATGGAAAAATTATCTCTGCTGACTACCCCTCCCCGGTTTCCTCTCTCATTCTAGGTCTGACTATGATGACTGGAGACCGTCTCTGGCCAGCTTGCTTCAACCCATTCCATTCCCCAAAGAGTAAGTCCTACTGGGCCCCACCCAAATAGGAGGAGAACCACAGGAGAACGTGATGTCATTTTAAGGGGCTCAAAGTGTCACGATGGGGTGAGGTGGGGGGTGAGGAGGGTGGTGGGACCCACAGCTAAGACATAGAGATGTGGCCTAGCTCAAGGCCTCTCTGAAAAACCAAGAATGTGATAGGAACAGCCTCAGGCCTCATGGCAGCAACATAAGGACTCATTAAACTCAGAAGAGGCCAGAGCCATCTCTACCACACCTATCCTATAGTGACTTTAATGGTTTTTATTACGGAACACGTGGGGACAGTAATAACCCCCCTTCCCTGGGGAACAGTGAAAATTGACAGGTAGTATAACTACTGTGTTTAGGCAGGGCGGCACATACCTATGTAATTCACTAGTTTTCAACCTTCCTAATGGTGCGACTCTTTAATACAGTTCTTTATGTTGTAGTGACCCCCAACCATACAGTTATTCTTGTTGCTACTTCATAATTGTAATTTTGCTACTGCTATGAAGCAGTTCTAAACATCTGATATGCAAACCCCCGTGAAAGGGTCTTTCAACCCCCCACCCCCACCCACCCCAGGGGTTCGCACAAATTGAGAAGCGCTGCTTATAATTCCAGTTTGGGGCTACCCTGAGCTCCACAACAAAGTCCTGTCTGCAGAAGAAGGAAGGAAGGCAGGAAAGAAGGAGGAGAGGCTGGTGAGGTGCTCTGGCAGCCGAGCGTGCACCCAGCGTGTGCAGCACCCCAAAGTCAATCTCCAAGCACCAAGAAGGACCAACAAGCAAAAAGAAAAGGAACTGCATATAGAGCCATTTCAGGGCCGTGCAGGGGAAGGCTAGCTGTACACACTAAGCCTTAATGGCCGTTAGCTAACAACACTCTGAAATTGACAGATGTGGCCAGAAATGGACCCTCTGTGTCTCTTTTGCCCACCCGCATACTGATGCTGAATTCCTCGCTTGTGTGGTGGGTCACAACCTACAGCGAGCTTCGGCTCAGCCTCGGGCCTCGAATGCCTGCAGATCTGTTTTGACAGATTGAAAGCTGCTGGGCCTTGGGAGATACTTGGTGCTCTCTGCAGAGCCCATTAGTGAACCTGTGTTTATGATGCAGCTCCTCAGAGGGGGACATTACACCCAGTAATTGCCCCATTTGCTGGCCGGCTAGTTCCCTCAGGGCTCCTGAGAATGGAGATCGGAGAAATCTGACTCCTCAGAGCCTTCTCTGTCTGTGACATCATTGGCTACCGCAGCTGTCCCTACAGGCCCTGGGACCCTGCTTGACAGTGGCCCATGATGCAATTCACTTGGAAGAATGGTCCCTGATTGCCTGGCAGTGTACGCTGGTAATTAGTGCAGCCTCGCCTTAATTGTGGAACAATTAACAAACACACCTGGGTCCCTGGAGCCTATGTGTGCCTGAAGGCGTTCATGCACTTCTGCAGTTGACAGGTGTGGGCCTAGTGTTGACTTTGGGGATACCGTGGCTCAGCCTGTTCATGCTACTGCGATCCCCACCTTGTCAAAGGAGGGGCTCGTTGGATACACACGTTTCTTTGTCAGTTTTCTCTACATTCTTCGAATCAGAGCTAGTCTAGTTGTCCCTGGAGGGAGTATGTTCATTGGGCATCGAGACCTCTAACTGCCTGTCTCTTTGTTTTTGGTACAGAGCCCTCGCACACGAGAAGTTCACAAAGTGAGTATGCCAGAGGCACCCACCCCACCGTCTCCCGCTGTGAGTGCCCCCTGCACACGGTCACCACCACATCCCTGCCACCGCCAGCCTCCTCCTGCCCATTCTCTGGTCCGTGTGCATTTTTGGAGGCTGCGGAGGCATCTCCTGAGCAGTTCCCTGTGACACACATTCAAGCCCTGCCATGTGCCTCCACCTGCGCCTGGCCTCTCTTCCATCCCTCCCCAACTCCTCCCTGTCCACTCAGGCCTGCAAATGACCCACCCTCCTCTTCCTTCCAGGGAGCTGAAGTACGTGATTCAGAGGTTTGCAGAAGATCCAAGACAGGAAGTAAGCCTTTTTCTTTTTTACTTTTTTTTTTCCCCACTTGTTTATTGGGGATGGGACCTAAGCAGACACTGAGCCGTGCCTCACCCCAGTGAGATTTTTTTTCTAAGTAGGAGAAAAAAAAAGTTTTGGGGACTCCTAGGTCTCCTTGCAGAGGCCACTGAGTCACCAGATCCTTAGTACAAACTATACAGGCTCCAGGCCCTGTGTGCAGACACGGCCTCTTTTCTCCATGTGGAGTCACCCAGATGTGGTCTCCGACTGTCATTTAACAAGCAATGTCTCCGTGCCACATGGCTTGAGATTCAGTGAATCCTTCATGGAGTGCCCAGCCAGCTTCCAGTCAACTTTGTGGTCCTGAGTTTGTGCTGCTAGTGTGGAGGTCCCTGGGCCAAGGAAGGAATCATCCCTAAACTCTGAGCTCTCTCACAAAAGCTCTGAACTTCAGAAAACCAAGGGCAGAGTAAGCTTTTGCCCTGCATCACACAGACACAGACACACACACACACACACACACACACACACACACACACACACACACACACATCAACCCTTACAAGCCCAAGAGGAAGCCATTCTTATCCCTTCGGGACTTCAGAGTCACTCCCCCACCCCCGCCCCCAAGCCAGGCAGTAGTGATGCACACCTTCAGTCCCATGGCTTGGAAGGGAGAGCAGGCCTCTGAGTTCAAGGACAGCCTGGTTTACAGAGCTAATTCTGGGATAGCCAGAAGAAACAGAGAAACTCTGTCTCAAAAAAACTAAAAAAGAATCACTGATTTCCCCAGACCCCACCCCACCCTCTCAGACTTGGGAAAATAGAACTTAAGTCATTAACTTCTCATACCACATAACCAGATGTGGTAAGGGCACACTGCCACTGCCCAGAAGCATACATTCATGACGTGTGACCCAGTCTCTCAGGTCCCAAGTCTAGGTGCTGCAGGGAAACCGTCCCCCGACCTCCTTGCTCGCCTACAAGTCAGGCCCCCACTAACCCTCATGATTCAAGATCCCTGAATCCGGTCGGACTAAGACCATGTGTTGTAGGCAGTCTTCCTGTTTCTTACATGATCTCCAGGCCGCAGTGGGAAACCTCGGACTAGAAAGTTCTAGCCCCATCACAGGTTTTGCAAGCCATCTTCAGAGGCGAGGGGATGGGGGGCAGAAAGGCTAATGAAGAAATGGCACCAGCTATAGTCTCAATTGTCCTTAAGCGTGAACCTGTGTGTTTATGTGTACGTGTGTGGGATCATGGTGAATAGGTGTTGGGTGTATGTGTGTGTGTGTGATCTCAGTGGGTAGGTGTGGGTGTGTGTATGTGTGCGTGTGTGAGATCACGGTAGGAGTGGGTATGTGTGGGGGGTCATCACAGTGGGTAGGTGTGTGTGTGTGTGTGTACATACATGTGTGGGATCACAGTGGGTGTAGGTGGGTGTGGAATCCTGTACCCATGTACTTGTCCCTACTCACAGCTCTGGGGAGGAGGGACAGAGGCTCGTTTTGGGGGCCCTCACAGTGTTCCTACCCTAGACAGAGACCCATCAATAGAGAGGGACAGACAGACAGACAGACAGACAGACAGACAGGTGAGGATGAGACCTCACAGCAGGGTTGGAGAGAGCTTGAGATTGATTAACAGGCCAGGCCTGGAGAGAGGGATGCCTGCCCGCACAGGAAAGGCAGAGAATAGGCCAGAAGAAGGCAGATACCCCAGGCCTAAGGGTTAGTGATCAGCCCCAGACAGAGTGACAGAGAGCCAGGGAGAGGACTCAGGCTGAGAGAGGTGCAGAGACCCAAGCAGAAAAGAGAGAGGATACTGGTGTGGTAGCTCACGCTTTTAATCCTAGCACTTGGTAGGCAGAAGGTGGAACTCTTGAGTTCGAGGCCAGCCTGGTCTACATGTCAAGTTCCAGGACAGCCAGGGCTACACAGAAAAACCCTGTCTTGAAAAACATCAAAAAGAAAAGGGAAAGAAAGAGGAAGTGACCCACCCAGGGAAAACAGATATGGAGACAGGACCTGTTTGGGGGTGTTCTGCCTTGCAAGGCCACACTCTGTCTCCCTCGGAGTGCTTCCCTGCTAGGCCTCAAGACTGTCCTAGAGATCTAAAGACACATGGCTGGACTTCGCAGTGTGGAGGCCAAAACTTGTGAAGCTAAAGGAAGTTCATGTGTTCCCTGGCTGCCTGCCTTAGACACCATTCACACTACCTTAGTACCTGAGACTGTTTAGAACTGACGATATGTCTTGTCTTCTGCCCACAGGTCCACTCATGTCTGCTGAGCGTGCGGGCAGGCAAGGATGGCTGGTTCCAGCTCTACAGCCCTGGAGGGGTGGCCTGTGATGATGACGGGGAGCTCTTTGCCAGCATGGTACGTGGGGTCCCCACAGGAAGTTGCTGGTGGACACTGGGCTGTTCCGACCTGAATTACACAGCAAGCCTGTGTAATTACACAGTATAAACTGTGGCCTGCCTGCAAGTCTTTTGGCCAGCACAGTGTCAGCCATGAAGAGGGAGGTGATCAGAGGAAGAGTGTCTTAGTTAGGGTTTTACTGCTGTGAACAGACACCACAACCAAGGCAACTCTTACAAGGACAGCATTTAATTGGACTGGCTTATAGGTTCAGAGGTTCAGTTCTTTATCATCAAGCTGGGAGCATGGCAGCATCCAGGCAGGCATGGTGCAGGAGGAGCTGAGAGTTCTACATCTTCATCTGAAGACTGCTAACAAAATGCTGACTTCCAGGCAGCTAGGACAAGGGCCTTAAAGCCCACGCCCACAGTGACACACCTCTAAACATTGCCACTCCCTGGGCCAAACATATTAAAACCATCACAGAGAGTGTCACTAATTCCTGCTCACCTGGGCCAAGAGCCTGTCACCTGCTCTGGGAAGGGCAGAGAGAGGAAGTGACCTACCCAGGAGGAAACAGAAAGCAGATATAGAGTTGGGTCCTGTTTGGGCGTTGCTCTGCCACGCAAGGCCACAGCCCTGTCTCTGTGTGTATGTGTGTGTGTGTGTGTGTGTGTACAAATCGTTGATCAGACTTGGTTGTTATGGTAACGTTCTATGCAAGGGACAGGTACATCATGGCACAAGGTACTCTAGAGCCACCTGCTTGGCCAATCCTTACAATGAGGGGCTTGGGACCCCAGACTCAGGGGGCTCATCCCCACCTCAGATCAAAATATAGAGGTCACTAAAACATCTACAGTGGCTTCTGGTACTTTCTTACCATAGAGCAGTGGTCCTCAACCTCCTAATGTTGCGACCCTTTAACACAGTTCCTCACGTTGTGGTGACCCCCAGCCATAAAATTACTTCATTGCTACCTCATAACTGTAGTTTTGCTGCTGTTATGACTCGTAATGTAAATATCTGTTGTGCAGGATATCTGATATGATCCCTGTGAAGGGGTTTTTTGACATCCCTCCCCCCCCCCCAGGGGTTGTCACCCACAGGGTGAGAACCTCACTGATCCAGAGCTTTCTGTCAGCTAAGTCCTGTGCTCAGCTCTTTTGAATTCGTGTAGCAAGCCTGCCAGGGAATCACACCTGGGCCTCGAGAGGCCCAGAGAAGTCTCGTGGCTTGCTTAAGACTTCTTTATAAGCCTTTTGTAGACCAGATTACTGTCAAGAGGTAGTGGCGGCTTCTGTAGCAGAGGGACACGGATTCCACTTTTCCCACAACAGATCTGCCCAAGCAACCAGGGACCTCAGGCACCCGTGTTCCCTGACACATCCAACTCCATTCATAGATCACACATTCTTCTGGGGTCATGTGACATGGAGAAAATGCAGGCATCCGGTAGATCTGGGCCTGGGGTCACTGCCGAGTCTTCCATTAGTCTGTAGGCTCCAGTTTGCTCATAGGTAAAACAAGACAAAGAGAGGCTTTGCCAGGGCCCCGTAGGTAGCAATTGTGTGTAGTGTCAGACATGAGATACTGAGCCACCCAGGGACTCCTTGACCCCAACTTGGCTCAGCTAATTTCTCTCTCTCTCCTAGAGACTGGTTTGCAGGTTAAACAGCTACCACAGTGAATTTGTCCGAGAGATCTATGCAATGACGGTAGATAGGCGTGTTCCCTCAGACGCCACCTCAAGGGCCTTATCTTTAGCTCCTTTTCCTTACGCATCTACTCCAAGCCCCTCGCCTGCTCCCCTGGACCCGCTTTCTGAATGTCCTGTGTACCTAGAAACACGCTCAGCCGCCGCCTATTTGCGCCACGTCTTGCTTACCATTGCCTCTCTAACTTCCTCTGATGTCACAGATTCACCATGGCAATGCATGGAGCTTCCCCCACCCTTTCATGCGGAGATTCAGTGTGAGAGAGAACTGGGCGAGTGACTCCCGCCAGAGTGATTCTGTTTGTATGCCAGAGTTGTTAATGATGGGGCAGAAGAATACATAGACAGGGAAGGAAGCGAGTGTGTTGTTTCCATGGAGACACATGGCGGGGGCGGGGGGGGGAGTGGTCCTTGAATTAGGCTGTCTCTTCCAGAGGATGTTTGGGCTCCCCTGCCTCTGTTGACAGGTTGAGGAGCCCTGCTCATATATCATCACCTCTAAATACAAGACAGACAGATAGACAGACAGACAGACAGACACACACACACATACACACACACACCACTCCCAGCATATCTCAGGAGGGAGCAGGGTTTGCTAGGTGGGTGATCTCTCAAAGCAGCTTTTGGTTTGGTATCCCAGAGAAAGCAGAACCCAGAACATTCCAACTGCCATGTGAGTCGGGCCCTCTGTCCCCCGCCTAGCAAGGACTACCTAGAAATTTCCACCCAGTACCCTCAGTGCTAAGAATTTATAGGACCTAATACCAGTAGCCCCTGAAGGGAGCTGGGGAAAGGGGGACTCTTTTTTTTTTTTCCTGTAGTAAAATAGAGAGACTGTGAGTGTTAATGCCTCATCTTGGAGCATCCCAGCATGCTGGTATACAGATCTGCGTCCATCAGCACCACCCGTCTCTGAAACACTCTGTCTTCATCTGCTTTACCTCTGAACCCTTTAATGCTAATCCTCCATTCCCCTGGACAACTTCAGCAGCCACTGCCTTGCCTGCCTGGGTGACTGTGCCTGTTGCCTGCACCCCGTCCCAGTGTAGTTTCATGTATGCCCTGTGTCACTCAACGTGATGTCCTCAGTCACTTTCCACAGGGAACGGTCTGGTGGGCACCGGAGACGAGGCAGTTGGCGCAAGCAGGAAGGGTCACTGTTTTCCTGGTTTTCCACCTGTTCCTGCCCATCGAGGGGACGGGGCTGCTGCTGAGGGTCTTATATGACACCTCAGTGGTGTCATGGTTGTTTCACCCAAGTCTTTTTCCCTTCCAGGTGCACATCCTTATGGGCTCCTGTTACAAGACCAAAAAGTTTCTGCTCTCATTGGCAGAAAACAAGCTGGGCCCCTGCATGCTCCTGGCCCTGAGAGGGAACCAGACCATGGCAGAGGTAAGGCCCTGGTCCCCAGCTACCGATGCATGGGATTTGTGTGGGGGGCAGGCAGTGTGGGCAAGGCAGATGTGGTGTGGTTGTAGCCTCCTGGGTGTGCAGCTGCCCTTCTCAGGCTGCTGCTGGTTCATTCCAGTTGGGATCTAGTGTGTTGATTATAGCCATCTAGAAGTTTCTGTTCTGATTACCTTGTACTGTATAGCAGCTGTCTGCATGTGTAGCGCTTAACAGTCCAAGGGGAAGCCAGGTTTTCCGGGCTGTTTTTCCTTGGGTCTCCTAGAGTTCTCATGGGGGTTGGAGCCCATGGGGTCTTTCACAAGGCTTCCTTCTCTGACTGGAGAGCTGAGGCAGCCCCAGTCTCTCTCTCTCTCTGCTTTGTGTGGTTTGGGGGGTTCACTGCTCAAGTTTTAAAGAGCACAAGCCTAAGCACCTCATGTCACTTCTAACTGCTCTTCCTCTGTCCCCTCTACTCACTGTTCCACAGAGTCCCCCAATGCCACACACTCCCAGAGCTCCTGTCCCATGAGTAATTGGGTTTTATAAGAGCTGTCAGAATTGGGGAGCACCACCCTTGCCACATTCTACTGTCTAGAGAGCAGTCACCAAGCTGACCATCAGTCAGTCAAGGGGGTGTGAACAGGGCTCCACCTTACAAGAAGGAGCAGGCCCATTGGGAAAGCCCTAAGTTTCCCTGGAGGTAGGATTGAGACATTAGCCTAGGACTAAAGCAGAAAACACCAAACTCTGGAAACAGCATATGCCAAGGTCCGGTGGCAGGGCATGACACACCCTGACACACCCTCAATGACTCGTGGCAGATCCTGTGTTTGATGCTGGAATACAATATCATCGACAACAACGATACCCAACTGCAGATCATCTCCACACTGGAGAGCACAGACGTGGGCAAGCGCATGTATGAACAGCTGTGTGACCGGCAGCGGGAGCTGAAGGAGCTGGTAAGTTCTCAACTGCCCGCCCGTTCTCAGAGCGTGAGACAGCCCCTTGTGACCGCTGCTCTACAGCCAGAGAGTTGGGGATTGTTCCCTGTACTTCTCCTGTGACTCTAGATGGACACAGAAAGGTAAAGCGGGCGGGCTGAAGTCACACAGCCCACTTTCACTTCGCTGCAGGGGCCCATGTGTCATTGTCATCCCTGGTCCTAGCTGAGAGGCTGTCTCTATATGTGTGCACACTCGGGCCCAGCAGTGTAGTTCTTTACCCTTGAACCACCCTTCCCTCCCCGCTATGGCTCTGGGCCAAAGGTGTGCATAGCCCAGGTGTAACCAGCCTCACCATGAGACATAAGTATACAACTTGTCTATCGCCTGCCAGGACTCTGGGTGGAAGTGGGTGCCACTTTCCCCCGAGATCTGGAGGGGTCAGAACATCTACAATTCCACCTCCACCAGTGTTTCTCGTTGTCACATACGCCATAAGCTGCCTATTCTGTGGCTGCCATGGCTTCATGAGGCCGGTGACAGCAGACGTGTGTCTCAACTGGTCTCATTTTTTTTTTTAAAACAGCAAAGGAAAGGCGGACCCACCCGGCTAACACTGCCCTCCAAGTCCACGGTAAGTAGGTTTTAGTCTCTTATGGGATGGGCTGAGGTAGGGCGAAATGCACAGAGCAGAAAGGTGAGCTGTCCAGCCGCTGAGATGAGGGATGATGGAAAAGGAGGAGCACGGGTGCCTACCGAGGGACAGGGAGACAGGCCAGCTCTCCAGGAGGTAAACGGACTGAAGGGACAGAAATGAAGAGCAAGCAGGATCAAGATGTCACGCTAAAGCTTTCTGTTGAGACAGAGGCTGGGGTTGCAGCTCCCAGGTAGAGCACCCGTTTAGCCTGTGTGAGACTAGCTCCAGCTCTTGAGAACAACAAAAGACTGCTGGTGACATCAACACTATTGCCTAGGGGTTGCTGGTAACCATGGTAATAATAGCAAAAAAAAAAAAAAATAAAAACGAGCACTGGACTGCGTGTGATTTTTATAACCCTGTACGGTCTGGTCTGCCCACCATTTCCCCGTTGCCTGACATCTTTGGGGATCTGATTTCCTGCTACCCCCCTGTACTCAAGGCATGGCTCCATCCTCATGGACCAGGAAGTCTGCTCAGGCTCCAGCCACTGTGTCTCCATCCCAGCCAGCAGGGAAGGAGGAAGTGGCAGGGAGCAGCCCGCCCTTCCCTTGGAGAACCTTCCTAGAAGTCCTGTTTTTTTTTTTTTTTTTTTTTTTTTTTTTTTGTCTGGCTGTCCATATTCAGTACCTGGCCATATTTAGCTGCAAAGAATGCTGGGAAATTAGCTATAATTGAGGGGACAGCTAAAAGTCAAAGACAAGAACCTCACAGTTCAGGGCATTCAGCATGTGTGGCTCCCTGCCGGCTTGGAGCTGAGGGTGGTGGCCGGCAGTTCACATGGAAAACTGCTGACGAGAGGGTGTGCTCACACACACACACACACACACACACACCACGCATGTGCATGTGCACGCTTTGCTTGGGAGGATGCTGGCCTTGGTTATAACCCAGCTGTGACTCAAAGCTATGAGTCACATCGCAGGCTGAGCCACCACCCCACAGCTTCTGGGGACACGAAGCCTTTCAGGGTGGTCAGAGACAGTGTTGGCTGCAGACGAGGCAGAGGGATGAGGCCCACTTGATAGCTACCCCGGCCTGCCCTGAGCATCATGCCGCCCACTGCAGGATGCGGACCTGGCCCGCCTGCTGAGCTCTGGCTCCTTTGGAAACCTGGAGAACCTCAGCTTGGCCTTCACCAACGTCACCAGTGCCTGCGCCGAGCACCTCATCAAACTGCCTTCCCTCAAGCAGCTCAATCTGTGGTCCACGCAGGTGCCCACCCCACCTTGCCCTCCTCCTCACCCCCTGTACTTGACCTTTTCACCCAGAGCCCATGGGCCCAGCCACTTGCTCTACACACATATCCCTAACCCACGCCCCCAGACAAGAGGAGGTTGGTGGCCTTGTGCCCATTTCCTAGTTGGGAACACTGAGGCCCAGGGCGATTCCTGCACAGACTCCTGAGTTGGGAGACACAGGGCTGAGAGCTCACCTCGGTTCACTGTATGCCTCTCCAGCTTGAACACTGAAAGGTATACACATGAATATTCTCTTAGAGCCTGCTGGGTCCTAGCTTAGTACACTGGCCTAGTTCTTTGGAATATACAGGCTCCTCTATCTCTGGAAAAGACCCCTCATGCACTGCCTTCAGGCTTAGAAGCCTTAGGCCAGATACTCACAGAGAGACCCTTGCCTGGCCTATGTCCCTATGTCCCTGTCGGGAACTAGATCTGAAACTCTTGGAAAAGAAGGTCATGACCTCATAGCCAGATCCCACCACTCCCCACTCCTGCCCCCAGTCTTAGGTCCCCTCCTCTAGGCCTGGAGAAGCTAAGAACCCATGTCTCCCCACAGTTTGGAGACGCCGGCCTGCGGCTCCTGTCGGAACACCTCACTATGCTCCAGGTGCTGAACCTGTGTGAGACCCCAGTCACCGACGCGGGCTTGCTGGCCCTCAGCTGTGAGTACCGGGTCTTGCAGCAGGTGGGCTGACCCCAGCTTGGGAGAAGTTTGTTAAGAACCATTTTGTAGCAGACCTGTTGTGTGCTGGCACAGGCCAGGCACTGAGAGCAGGCAGAGGGGTGTCCCCACCCTCAGGGAACTAGAAATCTAGAGGCAAGGGGGAAGTCTATGAGATTAGCCTGTATTTTCCATCCAGCTACCACTTGCAAGGAGTGTTCCCTGAGGTAACACACACACACACACACACACCCCTACCCCCAGCATCTCCAGCCTTGCTAGCTGTGCAGAGACACACCTCTGTGCTACTGGGTCCCCAGATGCTCCTGGACCTGTCTTGAGAAGCATTTTGTAACGGGCCTGGGGAGGGGCTGGGATGCTACTTTCACAGAGCTGATCAAGGGAATATTGAGCCTGGGAATTATCATGTTCCAGTTTCCCTGTTTTTTTAACCTGATAGTTTAGACTGGAGGCCTCTGGCTCAGCTATCAAGTAGCCAAACAGATTTTGGGGAGGTGACAGAGAGTGTGACAGTTGGCCACAGGAGCGAGCGACTGTGACATTGCAAGTCTGTGGACTGGTTCTACATAGTGGGAGCTCTGAGATGGGGAAAAGGAACGATATTGAGCCAACTTTCTGGGAGGCATTCACAGCTGGGGGGCTTCAAGTGGACACTGCAGAATCCCCACTTGTCTGGTCCCCTTGGGGTCTCAGCAGAAACAGTTGGATGTGTCTGCAGCCAGCACTGTGCGGCTCCGTAGTGAGCTCCACCTTGATGTTTGTTTGCTCTGGAGACCAAAAGTCAGAGATGGGAGCCAACAGTACCCGGAGGCATCCAAGATCCTCAGGGGGACAGGACCAGACCTGAAAGGGAGAGAAGGTCAGAGGTCAGGGACCGAGAAAAGACCCCAGAGCATGAAGTGGGCTTCCTGTTGGTCATGATAGCTGAACTCGAAGCTCCCTCACACATTCACACTGAGAGTTGGCTTAAGTGTCCCCATCCTGCCCTAATCATTCATGTGAGCTCACTGACTGTCTGTCTGTCTGTCTGTCTGTCTGTCTGTCTGTCTATGCTCACCCAGCCATGAAGAGTCTTTGCAGTTTAAATATGAACAGCACCAAGCTCTCGGCTGACACCTATGAGGATCTGAAGGTAAGTCCTCCCTGCTGGTTCCTTCCCTCCCTCCCTCCCTCCCTCCCTGGCCAACCCCTTCCTCCCTAGCCACCCTCAGAGATGCTTCTTGGGCACAATGGCTGGCATACCAGGAGCAGACAGGGAGCAGGAGGGGAGAGTGACAAAACGAGCCAGGGTTGACAGCCTAGAAGTGGGAATCTGTATGGCATGGGGAAACCAAGGACCGCTCCTTCCAAAAAGAGGCCACATGATGTTGAATCAAAAGGATAAGAAAAGGATAAGAAGCCTGGGATGTCCAGAGTGAGAGGGGGGTGCTATATGCAAAGGTTCCGAAGCAGAGAACACAGGTAGGCCCTGGTCATAGCAAGCCTAGCTAGAAAGTGAGGAGGGGTGGGAGTGGGGCTGACGGAAGTCCCCATGGATCACAGGACTAGATTTTATCCAGTGTCAAAACCCCTGGGGGCTCTTGGAGGAGTACCAAGTCCTAGTTTTAAAACCTTAGCTGTTGTCTGGAAGATGAACTGTGGGAGTGGGGCCTAGGGTAGAAGCAGGTCGTGTGTTCACTGGGCTGGGGCAGGCTCTCCAAGGCCTGGTGTAATGACTGGGCAGGGAGAGGGGCTAATGAGTGTGGCAGCCAGCACATTTCATCCATCAGAGCAGACATTCTTCTTAAGGAGGCAGAGGCAGGGCCTTCAGCACTTCCTGCTTTGGGGCCCAGAGACACCCTAGCATCCTGGAAGCCGCTGTCAGAGGATCCCCATAAGCCTTTTGGTCAGAGTCCTTCACCGGGGTCTCCCGGTGGCCCTGCAGCTACTACTAACTGCTATCTTTGGTCTTCCCATAGCTGGGCTTGCTCTCTGGTCCAGGCATGGACATAGCATCTGCCGAGCCCAGAGGACAGACTCATGCCACTTCTAATGTCTCTGAGGCCACCTGCCCTGTGCTCTGATGGCTCACTATGCAGTCCAGCCCAAGTTTTCTGTACCGAACAGCATCTGCCATGATTTGTGACCAGAGAGGTCCCTGAATCCCAGAAGCCACAGAATTTAGGGGGCAACAGTAGGAGGGGTAAGGGCCCACACCTGTAGAGCTAGGCACACTTAAGATGCCTCTGCAGACCAGTGCTCACATCTTGGCTCAGGCTTGGAAAAAGTGTGGCGCCAGGACCCACACCTAGCTACATTTGTGTGTTTACACACAAACACACCGGGGGTTACCTGAGCATGCTGCAGTGTGAGAAGCATAGGGTCAGGGTGCCCTGCACTCGAGCCCCCAAAAGAAGCAGAGTCCCCCGAAATCAAATGGGAGAGACTGTTTATGAGATGAGGAAAACCCACTTTCCTTTTATGTTTCCTTTCAGAGAGGGAGAGAGAGAGAGAGAGAGAGAGAGAGAGAGAGAGAGAGAGAGAGAGAGAGAGAGCGCTACGTGGCAGGGGCTACGTGGCAGGGGTACACTCAGAGGGCATTAGAATCTGTGGAGCTGGAGTTATAGTTGGTTGGGAGCCATCTGACATGGGTGCTGGCAGCAATGGCCGATCTCTCTAGTTCCTACTATCTTAAAAAAAAATATTGCTTGCCCCCCCCGTGTGTGTATATGTGTGTGTGTGTGTGTGTGTGTGTGCAAACACCTTTACCTCCTGAGCAGTCTGACCAGCCCCTTATTTATTTTTTATGCCCCAGAGGGAGGGACGTGGTGTCAGCTCAGTGACACTAGCTTTTGACCAATCTCCATCTTTCCTTTCCTGGGGCATCAGGGGACGACCTGTCTGTTGAAGAAGAATGTTTGTGCTAAACGACAGACTTCTGTCGCTTTCTGTGTCTCCGAGACCACCTGCCCCGTGCTCTGATAAGCCTGCATGGTTCACTGTGCAGGCTTTCTGGCTCTTTTCTGTACAGTCTCCTGACTGGCAAGCATGACTTGAAGATAATTTCTCAGTTTTGTACTGGTGACCACAGGCCCCCAGCTTGCCACTTCTACCTGGGCAGGGAAGATTGTTGGGCTCAGGACAGAGACAGTGAGCAGGCTACGTGTGTGTGTGTGTGTGTGTGTTTGTGTGTGTGTGTGTGTGTGTGTGTGTACATGTGTGCATGGAGATGGATATGTATTCTTGAATGGCTGATGGCTATGCAGGCATGTTGGGAGGGCAGGAAATAGAGGCAGGGAAGCATTCAGGCGTAACAGGCCACTGTACAGTGAAGGAAAAAGCCAGCTGTTGGGAGAATCGTCTACCAGCACAGTACCATATAAACCCGATGAGGTAGTGCATACTCTGTCACTCGGAGCTGAAGACAGAAGGATTAGAAGTGAGGGGTCATCTTTAGCTTCGTACCTGTTTGAGGCCAGCTTGGGCTACATTGAAGCTCAGTCTTAAGTAAATAAATATAATAAAAGAATCAGGTGAAACCACACTGCCACTTAGGGATAGAAGAACCTAAGAGGAGTCCAGGCTGGCTGCTGGTATATTCTGGTCCCTCACCCACTCTGACCATTCTGTTAACAGTGGGAAGGGACCTAGGAAGTATATAGTCCATTTCATGATGCTCAGAGCTTTCCCAGAATGCTATGGTCAATCCTAAATGCCACCTGGGAGCCAAAGACAGGACTTGGTTTAGCTGTGGTCATCAGAAAACAAGCCTCGGGATTCCAGATGTGTAGTTGAGTCTCACATGGCAATGATAACTCCATCTACTCTGGGGCTGGGCTTCCTGTAGCCACTTTCTGATGTCCGTCCCCGAGGCCACCTCTATATGCCCTGTGCTCTGTTTAAACTCACCAGCCCCTTCCAGAGTCCTGAGAGCGCACAGCCTCGCATGGAGAGGGTGTGAGTGGTAGGGAGGCATTGGCTGGTATTTGACCAGGTACTTTTTTTTTTTTTTTATCACCCACAGGCCAAGCTTCCTAATCTAAAGGAGGTAGACGTTCGCTACACAGAAGCCTGGTGAAGCCCCCCTGTGTGCACAGGATGGCATCGCACAAAACAAAACAAAAAAGAAACAAAAAAAAAATGACTCTTGACTAATAGCCGTAGAGCAGTGGGTCCCGGGGTGGTCCCAGCACCTGGCTGCGGGATAGATGGGGGAGTCTTGGGGAGGGGGCGGAGGGGGGAGGGGGAGGGAATCCTCAGCACGCCCAGCCCCCCACCTAATTCTTAGAGCTTCATATTGGAACCTTTGACCTTGATCAAAAGCGGCCTTGGTGGCAACAAGAGGAGGAACAGCGGGTAGGGAGGGCGGGGGAGGGGTGGGCGGGGATCCCCGTGTGGATTTTCTTTGCCTTTGTTGTGTGATACTGTGTGTGGGGGCATTCATCCAGCCCGATGCGATGAGGTCGGTCGTCTCGGGGCCAGAAGGAGGATGCTTTCTTCCTGGAGGTGCACCGAGCGGAGATCTCGCCCCTACCATTGGGACAGGAATACCCAGTCATGTCAGCCCATTGTCCTGTGTCCCCCCCTCCACCATCGCTATGCAAAGTGGTTCTTGTTGTACATAAGATTTAAATAACGCACCTATTTAAGAAACGTTGACAAATTGCGGGTCTGGGACTCGCTCTTATTTATGAAGTCTTTGACCGGCCCTCCCTCCTCACCTGTCCCCACTTGCCTGCCCTGCCCACCTCCCTGTGGCGTGTAGTACTGTCTGGGCCAGTCAACTGTTGGGTTTGTGCTAGTAGTTCTGGTTTTTTGGTTTTTTTTTTTTTTTTAAAGGAAACAACAACGGGGGGGGGGGTGGGGGTGGGGGATAAAAAGACCTTTGGAAACTTAATTGCTTTTTTTCTTAGCAGACTGTATGCTAATGCTCTCCCGGTCAGTCAGTCTGCCCACTCGCTACTCTGTATTATTTCCAGATGTCTCCAGCTTCCTTGTGGGTGGGGATCAAGGCGGGAGGGAAGAGGAGGAAAGAGATGTAAGTTCTCTGTATTGTAGCTCACGCCTCCCTTCCTCTGCTTCTGAGACTCTGGAAGGGCCCTGACTTTCCCTCCCAGTATACCCCATAGAAGAGTTGGTCCTCCAAGGTCCTGTCGTTGTTCCTCACCCCCCTTTAAGCTGTCCCTGTCCCCCACTGAGACTTGCAACCTGTGGCCTCCCCACCCTGTGGTTCTCACTATCGCATGCCCCATGCCCACTTCTTTGCATGGTCTCTTGGGAGAGAAGAGCTACGTCACCCAGCCAGCCCGACCCGACTGTCACACCTTCCCTCCACCAACGTGGTCACTGCGGCATCCCCCTCCCCCTTGTGCCCCGAGGCAGACCAACCTCATTTCTTTTTACAAACAGTTGGCTTTTTCTTACCAAGCCTTCACTGTACAGAACAGCCCTTTGACAATTCTTTTGGGGGTCCCCTTCCCATTCCTTGACTCCAGCCCCTTTTTATGTTGGTTTAGCACAAATCTCCCCCCCCCCGCCCCCGCACCTCCAAACCAGACCCACCAGTCGATGTTAATTGTTTTATATCTATTTAATCTTATTCAATGGAGACCATGCTTCGGTTGTTTTATACTTTGCCAGGTAGACTTTATTACCCACCCCACCCCCAACTATGCCCTCATTTTTTTAAAAAATGAAAAAAAAAAAAAAAAAAACCACACACAAAAAAAGTAAAAAAAAACAAAACAAAACAAAAACAAACACAGAGACTTTGGGTCAAGTCTCGGTCTTAACTCCCTTTCCGTGGCAGGTTTTCCTCCGTGCGTGTGCCTGTGTGTGTGTGGAGTGAGTTCTGGTTTGTGTTTGTTTCTGTTTGATTTCTGTTGTTGCTTTCTTCCGACCCCGACCCCGGTTCCGTACATCACAGCACCCCGGTGCAGAGAGAAGCAGAAGCAAAAAAATAAATAATAAATAAAGTAAAAAAATGTTAAAAATTTAAAAAAAAAGAAAAAAAAGGAAAAAAATTTAAAAAGGAAAAAAAAACGAAGAAGAACTAAGACATGCCACCCCCGCCCCCACTCCCACCCCCCGCAATGTTGCTTTTCTTGATGGTTAATAATAAATACTGTCACGTAGCTGTGTACAAAGAGATGTGAAATACTTTCAGGCAAAAATAAACTGTAAGTGACTCATGAAAGTTGGTCTTGCTGTATGGTTAGGGGTGGGGGGTGGAAGGGGGAGTTGGGGAAAGTCCCATACAGGGAGGGGGCCAGGACACACCTGAGGACTGGCTTCTCACTTTGGGTGCTTGACCATGGCATCTGAGCCTGTCACGCACTCATTGTGACCAGCACTTGCTAGTAGCACCCTCACCCACTATGACAGCCAGCCCTACCACTAAATTTTCTGTCAGGTCTTTGTCACTGCCCTCTGATATTGGAAACACCCAAGCTCCTGTTCAGAGGGTCATAATGGGCCCTAGCCTAGCACCTGCCCATTCATTGCTACTTCCCAGGTATGTCTCCAAGAGATCACCACGCGTGATGGTACACACCCGTAATCCCAGCTCTTGGTGGGTAACATGCTTGGTACATAAGCATCATGAGGACCTGAATTTAGATCTGTAGCACCCACACACAAAAGCCAGGCACTGTGGCATACATACACTTGTAATCCCAGTACTTGGGATGATGGAGAAAGATCTGCGGAGCTTGCAGGCTGCCCAGCCTCGCTGAACAGGTAAGTTCCACGTTCTGAGACCCTGTTTCAAAAAACTTAAGGTGGATGAGAAATGGGGGCTTGATGTTTTCCTTCTGTCTTCGTATGCGTACACACACAGACACATCAGAGATAATTTCCATCCTTTTCTAAACTGTGGGCCTTCTGTGGATGTCCCTACTGTCCTGAGTCAACCTGATGTATCATATGCCCCTGTCTTCCCCTCTCTCTGCCCTCCTAGACAGCCTGACGCTCTGTGTGACGGGCCTAGTCATGCCTAAGGCCTGACTCGAAGACCAGAGTATCCTGGCTGACAGACACACACACACACACACCTCCTCTCCCGGTGGCCTCTTGTCCTGTGAGTAGGAAGGTCAGGGACTAGCCACCCAGCTGAGACCACACCATGTATGTGCTGTGGGGAAGGAGAAGCTTGAGTTTCTTCCCTGGAGTAGGACAGGCCTCAACAAGGGGACACAGTCAAAAGGAGTGCTTTCAAGAGCTGGGTCACCTTCACATCACAGTAGCCCACACCATCGGCATCCTGGACCACGCCTGTGTGTGATGTTTCATGTGATACTTTCTCGGCCTAGGACAGGTGGGAGGAATGGGTGGGTAGCAAGAATCATATAAACTGCTCAGCTAAGATAGTGGAATCATCCTGGGATTGGGAGCAGGTGAGAGGGAGAGCCCCTTCCAGGGCAGTCTAAGAAATGCCACCCAAGAGCTGTGCTGTCACCTGTCCTGGTGGTACCTGGCCACACTGGAAGGTCTGAGCCAGCTACTTGTTTCTCAGCACTGATGGGAGGGCGGGGCGCTAAGGAAACTTGGCCTCGGCAGGTCGAAGCTCAGATGGACAAGCTGTCTTTGCAGGCTTGTCTGCTAAAACTAAACAAATAGTCACACTGTGGCCAGCAGCTCTGTCCCCGGGCGGCGCTAGAACTGAGCCCACATGTCCAACACGCAAGCAAGGTTTTATAGTGCATGACTTAATGACAGAGCATGTCCACCAGTGGTAAACACCATGGGGCAGATAGATGATGGGACCGGCCGAATGTCTGGCAAACTCAGAATACACACACAAACACACTAGAGCGTTCACATACAGTTCTATGAAACAAGAAAGCCATCCAATACAGTGATATAAATAACTGGGGAGAGATCATGCCAAGTGAAGGGAGCCAGGCACACCGGAACAGCTGTGTGGTTCACTGCTATAGAGTTCTTGAGCAGGTGCAAACCCTCCGTAATGGCAGAGAGCTCCACAGTGTTATATTGGAGGGACTTATTACACACACAATAGGGACAAGAGACCTGAGAACTCTGCAGCTGGGTCTTTGTGATACTGATAGCGAGACACTCAAGAAGCTGTCCACTGCGAACTCTATCGTGTATCACACCACCTAACAACTTTTTACTTAACATCAGAAGGAAGCAGCCAAATGTCTATAGACCAGGGCTAGAGGTGTGTAGCTCAATAATAAAGCACTTGCCTAGGGTGTAGGAGACTCAGATAGATGACAGGATATTTGGTCAAAAGGGAAAGAAGGGGGCTGGCAAGGTGGTTCAGCAGGGAAAGGTGCTTGCTGCAACACCTGAAGATCTGAGTTCTATCCCTGGTACCCCGTGGCAGACAGAACCAGCTCCCCCAAGTTGTCCTCTGACCTCTGCCCATGTGCCTTGGCATATACACACACATACAAATAATAATAATGTAATTGTTTTTAAAAAAAAATACTGAAATATCCTATAACATAAATATGCCTTAAAAAAACCTGATGCTGAGAGCAGACAGAAAAGCCTAGGTATGATTCCATTTACAGGAAATTGTCCAGAATCAGCAAGTACAGAGGCTGGAAAGCTACCTGATGTTTGTCGGGGTTTCAGTGAATGGACTGTCTGCTGACGGGTGTAGGGGCTCCTCTTGGGGACAGCAGGATCGTGGAGTTACAGGGAAGTTTCATGGCATGGTGCTGACTCTATGCGCCACTGGAAAGTTCAGTGTAAGGTTTACTAAGGGGTTGGAGAGACACTTCAGCAGCTAAGCGCATTGGCCGCTCTTGCAGAAGACTAGAGTTTCGTTCCCACCATCCTGTCGATTCGCTTGCAGCCCCCTGTAACTTCAATGGGAAGGTGGGGAAGGGGAATCTGACGCCCCCTTCTGGCCCCCCAGGGCATTGCACTCATTTGCACATATACACATCCATACACATAATAATTTGTTTGGTTGGGTTTTTTTTTTTTTTTTTTTTTTTTTTTTTTGGTTTTTTGAGACAGGGTTTCTCTGTGTAGCCCTGGCTGTCCTGGAACTCACTCTGTAGACCAGGCTGGCCTCAAACTCAGAAATCTGCCTGCCTCTGCCTCCCAAGTGCTGGGATTAAAGGCGTGTGCCACCACTACCCGGCAATAATTTGTAATGTTTATTGCTGTCACAGGTGTTTACAGCCAGATTTAAAAAAAAAACAAAAAAACACCACCAACAACAAATTGTGCAACAAGCATATTGGCTTATACCTGCAACGTAAACTGAGTCAGAGTGGCCTTGAGCTCAGGACTAGCCTGGCAGTCCTCCTGACATGCTTCAGAATGTTGAGGTTATTGACATCTTCCCCAACCCTAAATATAAAACAGTGCAGCAGACTGAGGACAGAGGTTGAGGGGCAGGGCAGTAATTTGGGGATTTTTTTTTTCCTATGTCTTTTGGTGATGTTGTTTGAGACAGAGTCTTACAGGATAGTCCTGGGTGACCTGGAAATCACTGTGCAGACTAGGCTGGCCTTAAATCTGCAGCGATCCTCCTGCCTCAGTCTCTTGGGTACTGAGATTACAGGTGTGCACTACCCCGTCCTAACAGGAATTTTAAAGGGACAGGGCACATGCTTTTCTCAGCACTCGCATGACACCTATGGGAAGCCAGGCAGTCCTTTCAAAGTCGCCTTTGAATTGGTGGGGCTTTAGACTCTCTACTGCCACCTGCTGGGAGATGATAGTAAAGCTCAGAATCTGCGAGGTAAAAAGCCCAACTCCCTTTGCGATGCACAACCTGCCTGGATGTTCATGGTGGGAGACTTTTGTTCGCTCCTCAGAAAATTATAGCTGTATTTGGAATTGGCCTCCTTGGAGAAACCTCAACTGGGAGGTGCTACAGCCTCCAGTTGTGGAGTCAGCAGTCAGCTATGAGATCAGTAGGCTGTCCTATTTGGAAGTCAAGAATTTGGATGACATTGTGGTGAACCTGGGTTTGGGTGAAAACACTGGCCAGTCAGTTACCCAGGACACTGAAACTGCATGACCAGATGATGTCCATGAGACCTGTAAACAGAGACATGCTTTCTGTATAAGGGCCCACGTGGTATCGAGATGGTAAGAATAGGATGGAAGGGACACCTCCCAGTGACAGACACCCTGGGCTGGGTGGGCTTTTTGTTTATTTGTCTGTTTTGAGACAGGGTCTCTCTACCCAGCCCTGGCTGTCCTGAAACTCACTATGTAGACCAGGCTGGCCTCAAACTCTCAGAAATCGGCCTGCTCTTCGGCCTCTCAGTTGATGGGATTAAAGGAGTGCACAGCCACGCCACGCCTGCCCTTGGCTATCTAATGCTCTCAGTGTAATGGTAAAAAGACTGGCCCAGCTCCACACAGCAGGCCTGCCTCCCCTCATTTGTATGGAGGAGAGGGGCTGAGCATCCAGAAGGATGCTGGGAGGATGCCCTGGGGAATAGAATGCCCTCCAAGTGACCACTGCCTTCCATCCACACCCTGGATGCTACTAGGTGGGGTGTGAGGTCATGGACCCTGTCATTACAGCACCCTGAGAGCAGCATGCATGCATGGAGGGGTTCCAGTTCCCCTGGGCCAGATCTGTGAGTAGGAGAATAGAGGGAACATGTGTTATGTTAGATGGAAACAGAAGAGCAGGGTATGGAGTCTTGGCACCAAGGAAGATGGGGATTGCCCTAAGCCCAAAGCTAGATAGGGCTACAGCAAGACTCTCAGAAGCACTGTTTCCAGTACTTACATTTTAGGGAAGCAAAAAAGAAAACAGGTGGAATTGACTTGGGATCATTTTTGAGACAACGGTCTCTTAGGTAGCCCAGGGTGACCTTGAACTCAAGATGCTCCTGCCTCAGCGTTCCAGTATGCTGATGTGGACCTCGGTCTTGGTTAGGGTTTTATTACTGTGAAGAAACAAGCATAACCAAGACAACTCTTCTTCTTCTTTTTTTTTTTTTTTAAGATTTATTTATTTTTATTTCATGTGCATTTGGTGGTTTTGCCTGCAGGAGATACAGATGGTTGTGAGCCACCATGTGGGTGCTGGGAATTGAATCTGGGTCTTCTAGAAGAGCAGCCAGTACGCCCAACCACCAAGCCATCTCTCCAGCCCTTCAAGGCAACTCTTACAAAGTAAAACATTTAATTGGGACCGCCTTATCATGGTGGGAAGCATGGCGGTGTACAGACAGACACAGTGCAGAGGGTTCTGCATCTTTATTTGAAGGCAGCCAGGAAGAGATTGGAATTCCACACTGGGTGCATAGAGGACCTCAAAGCCAACCTTCACGGTGACACACTTCCTCCAGTGAGGCCACACCTCGTAATAGTGGCACTTACCTCGAGCCAAGCCTCCAAGCACATGAATATACCGGGAGCCAAACCTATCAAACCACCACAACCATCGTGCCTGGCTAGAATTGATTGTAATAACGTCCTTTCTTTATCCACAAGCATTCTCCTTTCAGTATATGACCAACATAAAAATAGTAATGAAGCAGTTTGCATACTGTTATTTCCCACAAGAGGCTTCAAGACACGATGTAGGATTAGATGGAGGATTAGAACTCACCTAAGTTTGGCTATCCACATTTTAAGGGCCCAGCAGATGTGGTATGGCCTGTTCTAGAAATTTCTATAAAGCAGGAGTCCAGGAAGGGACTGAGAAGCAGAGACCCTCAGTGGCTGGAGATGGAGACACGAGGGTTGAGCCACTGAGAGTTGGCATGCGGATAAATGGACTGTGTGCAGCTTGCCTCGGTGTTCCAGTACGTCTCAGCAAACTCCAAAGAAAACTCCTGACGGGACTGCTGAGACAGGCGATGGCAGGCTGCCCAGCAAAGTTCAGGTTCACAGGCCTAGCCCAATGCCTTGCTCCAGAGCAAGCATCTCTTTTAATTAGCAGAGACAGTCCTTCATTTTTTTTTTAAACTCACCGAGGACCATTTCCAGCCCCCAACCCCACCCTTGGCAAGGATACCAACATCCACAGGAAGCTCGGGTCTCTCAGAATGTGGTGACATGTTTTCAGGTGACCCACACGCATCCTGCCATGTGCTCAAAGCAGCTCAGAGGGGCTTACAATACAAGGTACAGCGTAATGGAAATAGTTATATGTTATGTTGTAGGGTAATGGCTCTTAAATTGTGGATAATGAGCACTTGGGGGTCAATTGACCCTCTCATGGGGGTCGCCTAAGACCATTGGAAAACAGATATTTACATTACGATTTATAACTAGCAACGAAATAATTTTATGATTGGGGGTTGCCATCACATGTGAAACTATATTAACAGATCGCATAGGAAGGTTGAGAATCACTGGTTTGGGGGGTGGGGGGAGTGCACATGTCATGTTTGGTTCAGACTCGGTCTCCTCCTCCGACCCCCTCAGTCTTCCCCTTTAACAGGGTCTCTCCTGTAGTCCAGGCTAGCCTATGGTTCTCCATATAGCCAAGGATGGACTTGAATTTCTCAATTGCACCTCCTGAGTACTGGGGTTGCAGCCATACACCACCATGACTGGCTTTATTGGTGGTGACCCCAAGACTTTGTGCATGCTAGGCACAGCTGGTTGAATCCAAAGAATGAGGCAGTCACTGATATGGCAGCCTACTGTCTGTCCATTAGGAGGGAGAAACACATCTGCATGGTATAACTGAATGGATATTGGGTTAGTGGGGCATGCTGGCTTGATGGGGGATGGAGCAGAGTCTGTGACTCAGGTGTGTGAGCCATATCTAACAGATAAGTTTGGAGAGTGAGGCTGGAGTTTGGGGAAAATGCAGGAGCCTAATTATTTGAGCATGCTGGGCAAGCTGTCTAGCACTGAGCCATACCCGGACCCTAAACTGGAGTGTTTGTTTTTGTTGTGGTTGTTGTTTGAGCTTGCATTTTGAACAATCTGGTGTGTCCCTGGGGCACTCAAGTCAGAGATTCCTCAGAATTCTAATGGTCCCCCTTGTCCCCACTACAGGGAGCAGCCTCCCTTTGTTGGCACAGTGTCACATTTGTTTGACGATTCCACACATGTGACTTCTAGGACAAAGAACCCATTGAGGGAACCTGGGGATGGGAGTTGGGGGAGGTATAAGTACTAACACAAACAGGTTTCGTTGGAGACAGTGAAGACCTCTGAGATTGACTGTGGTATCTGTGTGACTCTAAGACCATAGGTGTATGTGTATGAATCCATGTATGAACTGAGTCTCAGGGCTGTGTGAGGATGTATGTGGGGAGAGGCCTCCATGTATAGCTCAGGGTGAAGCCCTTGCCTAACATGCAGGAGATCCTGGATTCCACCCCCACCCTGAACTACACACAGAAAGTGTGATTTAAATTCATTTTATTATATTCACTTGTGGGGGGGGGATCAAGGAAGTGCTTGGGGGTTGGGGGAGTCCTCTTTTTCCACTATGTGGCACATGGGGATTGAACTTAAAATGTTAGGCCTGGGGTCAAATGTCCTTACTCACTGAACCATCTCACCAGTGTGTGTGTGTGTGTGTGTGTGTGTGTGTGTGTGTGTGTGTGTGCGCGCGCACGCGCGCGTGGTGTGCACGCATGTGCGTGTGCCTTTGAGAGTAGGGGGAGGAAAAGAGAGGAAGCAGGGTACAGTGCACACACATCTATTGTACACCAGGCACCTGGAGGACTCAGGAATGTGTAACACAAGTGCCATCTGCGACCTCGGGCCATACCCAGTCTGAGGGAGGAGGCAGTCATTATAATTACAACAGCCATAAGGAGACCAGATAAAAAGCACAGGACCTCTGAGAGGAACCTGGGCTGGGAATGACTCCCCAGAGTGGAGATGAACCACTCTTCCAGGCAGAGGGAAGAGCATGTAGGGACAGCCTTAGGCAGGGCCAGACTCTTGGGAAGGGCTGGAGAAGCAGGAGAGAAGACCTCTGGATCTGCACAGCAGAGGGAGGGCTAAGGCCTCTTGGGTCTTTATCCCAGAACAATGAACTGGGGTCGGGTATAGAGTGGGGCGCCAAATGATAAGCTGGGAATTGTTTGCCTTCCTGGCACCTTCTCCGGTCCCGTTCTCATGAAGTGCGCGTGCGCTCTGGGAGGGGGGCTGGTGATAAATGGAGCAGGAAGCAGGGTCTGTTAAGCAAGCAGCCAGCTGAGGGCACTTTGAGGACAAAGTGGGGGCTGGCAAATGAAGACAGGCAGCAAGGCCCACCAGGATGCTCGCACCTGTCGAGGGCCGCTGGCATCCCCTGCATCCCCTAATGGGTCAGATCAGAGGGCAAGGCCAGAGGCTTCAGCACTCTGGGGTCCCAGCTGCTGCAGATCAGGGCTGAGGCTGGGCCGAGCTGGCCACTGGGGGCGGGAGGCCGCATTCCCAACCTGAGCCCCTGACGTCAATGTTGCCATGGAGACCCAGCTTCCCTTACAGGAGGCAGCTGCTGCAGAGCGCTCCCCCCCCCAACACACACACACACACACACACACACACACACACACACACACACACACACACACACACACACACCAGGCTGTGAAGGCTGAGGAGAACAGAAAGAGGAGGCTGAGGCCCACAGGCTGCAATTCAGCCTGTAGCACAGTCCTGTAAGGAGTCAGGGTGCCAGGACCAGGAAGGCTCCCTGCCTGCCCACCCCTGGGGCTCAGACATGGCTGCTTTCCTGCGTTGGCTTCTGGGGTAGATCGATGGGAAACTCTGTGAGACAGGAACCTGACTCTCCCATTTTGGGGTCAAGAGACTGTCATCTTAGTATCTACAGTGTGGAAACTCAGTATCTTTGCAGCCAGCGGCTGGGTGTCCTGCCGAACTCCTCCTTTAGAAGGGACCAACCAAGGGCAAAGAGCACCAGTTCTGAGCTAGGGCTCTAGCTCGGTTGGTAGAGTGCTTGCCTAGCATCGACAAAGCCCTGGGCCCGTTCCCAAGTACCAAACGGAACTGGGTGAGGTGGCATATTCTGTAACCCGGCACTTGGAAGGTGGAAGCAAAAGGGTAGATCAGAAGTTCAAGGTTCTTCCCCATTACTTAGTGAGTTAGAGGCTAGCCTGGGCTACAGAGACCTTGTCTTAAAGAGAGAAGGAAAGGGTGGAAGAGGGAACAGTAGAAGAGGTTTCTACCTATCCTCTTCCCTTCGCTAGACCTGGGGGAGGCTCCTCCACTTGGTGAAGTTAAGTGTGGGGGTGTTGCCCTGCCCCACATTTGAGGGCTCCACAAATGTTTCTGCGGGGGGTGGGGGGGGGGGGCATGGCTTGCATCAGAAACAGCAGCCAGCAGAGGGAAAGGGTAGGGGAAGGACAGTGTCAGGGCTCTGCTGCCCCCTGCTGGTTGCTCCTGAAGGGGAATGATTTATGGAGAGCCCTAAGGCATTTCCAGGTTGTAGACACTAAGCGTGAGCTGAGACCCCCCCCCCCCCACTCCCTACTCCCCACCCCACACAGGTGTCTTTCTTTCTGGTTTCCTTTTGTTGTTTCCAGACAGGATTTCTCTGTGTAGCCCTGGCTGTCCTGAAACTCACTCTGCAGACCAGGCTGGTCTCGAACTCGCAGAGATCTTCCTGTCTCTGCCTCCTGAGTGCTGGGATCAAAGGCGGGCACTGCCATCACCCAGCCTCCTTTCTAGTTTCTTAAGGACTGCTGAAGAAGGCTTCTACCTCAGGCCTTCCCTGCCTCCCTCTGGTTCTTCCCCAGCATGGGTGTGACGGTGAATAAAGGATGCTCTCTCGTCCTGTTCCCGTTGCTGTCACCCTTGACCCTGGTTGGTCACTGTGGCTTTTTTTTGGATGCTGTTCCAGTCCTGGCCCAGGCATGAGCTTTGACAATCTCTGTGGATCGGGGACAAGGTAAGATTTGGGTTCCCTACCCCAATCCCCCCACTGTGAGCATTCTCCAAACTCCTGCAGTGTCTCCGGGGTCTCCTCTTTTGAATGGGATCTGCTTTGGCCCTGAAATCGATGTTACCAGCTCTCTGGCTCCCTGAATGTGGGCGGTTTGGCCACAACTGCCTCTCCCCGCTCAGGACCCGCTTAACACATTTCTTCTCCCTGGTCAGGCAGGGACAGCCCGGCTGGAATTCACTTCTGCCTCTTGAAGGCACAGTGTTTGCCGGTCAGTCGCTCTGTGCGTATCCTTTAAAGCCCCTGGATGAACAGATGAGCATCTGGAGGTACTAGCTATTTCCCCAGGGCATCAAGACCAGCCCCGGACTAGCTCTGGTCCCCGGCTGCGTGGGAAAGCCCCCCAAACATTTTCAAACATTTTAAATTACCTGAGCAAGAGATGTGGAACGTCGTTGTTTGCGGAAACACGTTTTTGTTTCTGTTGCGTGGGGTTAGCGGGCACTGGGCAATGAGATGGCTCACTGGCTGGCTATAGGCGCTTGCGGCTAACCCTGATGATTTGAGTTGGATCTCCAGGAACCGCATGGTGGAGGGAGAGCACCAACTCCCATAAGTTGTCCTTTGGTCTGCACATGTGTGCTATGGAATGTGCACGCCCCCCCTCTCCTCCCATCCCCCGCGTGCCAATAAATGTAATAAAAAAATCTATCTTCTAAATGGATCATTTTAACCTTTTTATGTGTGCCATGTCGCTGGAGACGGAGCCTGGGCCTTGCACATCCTAAGTACACACCCTGAGCTTCATCTCTAGCCCGTTTGAATCATTTTTTTTCTACATATGGTTCACTCACTCTTCACTTCTATCCCCTCTCTCAGTGCCTGACAGTTTCTTTCTGATGTGCGGCTCTAACCGCTCCACTTAGCTACTCTGTGGATCTTGGATAAGTGGAATCAAACAACGTATGTCCTTTGTGTCTGGCTTATCTCTCTAAATATGTCTTCCAGGGTCATCCATATTGTAGTGTGGGTCATCATTGCCGTCCTTTTTGTGGCTGTATAATATTCCACTCTCTATACATGCCCCACCCTAAAATTGTTTATTGTGTTTTGTATAGACATAAGTAATTGTGTGTGTGTATGTGTGTGTGGTGTGTGTATGTGTGTGGTGTGTGTATGTAGTGTGTGTGTATATGTGTGTGTATGTATGTGTGTATGTGTGTGTGGTGTGTGTGTGTGTATCTATGTGTGTGGTGTGTGTGTGTATGTGTGTGTATGTGTGTGTATGTGTGTGGTGTGTGTGTGGTATGTGTATGTATATGTGTGTGGTGTGTGTATGTGTGTGTGTGTGTGTATGTTGTGTATGTGTGTGTGTATGTGTGGTGTGTGTGTGTGGTGTATGTGTGTGTGTGTGTGTGCTGTGTGTGTGTATAGAAAGGCTAGAGGACAATTTGTGGGAGTTGGGGTTTTTTTTTCTACCATGCGGGTCCCAGGGACTGAACTCAGGTCGTCAGGCTTGACTGCAGGCCCTTTGACCCCACTGAGCAGTCTCACAGCCCTTCCTGTAACGTTCTAATCCATGCAGAGCAAAATTATCTTCCTCAAATACTTTCATCTCCTTCATCAAAAGCCGGTTTCTCTTGTCTTGGCAGCATTAGACTCACAAGTAAATCAAGAGGAAAGGAGCGAGCCCTCCCCGGCCCCCATCATCCACGCCACCTCCTTCCTTTCACCACCGTGTATATACCACATGTGTGTGGCCTCCGCGTTGGTAGATTTTTACAGCTCTCAGATCAATGCTACACAAATGATTCCAAAAACAAACAAACAAAAAACAAAAACAACAGAGCCTTGAACCCGTGGTTTTCATCACTATCTTGGAAATAGACTCCCACTCCAGTGTCGTTACCCCCAATCTCCTCCCCCCTCCCCCCCACCCCCAGCTTACAAAGCCTGGTGTCTCCCTAGATCAGGAGTTGGGGAGGGCGGGGCCTGCAGGCACTTCCCAGTCTCTGCTGCCCCCTGGTGGCGTTAGCGGTAACAGTCTAGCCCGTCAGCTAGTGTTCAGTGCTGGTGGTGGGGTGAGGGAGGATACCTGGGGAACCTGGAGGGCTCCACCCTTCTTTTTCTGCTCCTTCCTTTTCTGGATACTCTACACAGCTCTGCGTTGACTTTAGCAGAGAGAAAGCACAGCACAGGACTCTAACAAATGGAGACACTGCACCCGTGCCTTGGCTTTTCCGACTTGGCCACCGTGCCTTTGGATGTGGTCCTGAGAATTCTGTGGTGTGTATAGACCCCTGCACCCTTAGCATTCCTGCCACCTGTGCCTGGGTTGTTCTCTGCCAGGGGACCCCCTTGCCTTGATGGCATCGATCTCCAGAAGCATTACTGGGTGAGACAGACATGTCTCCAGATAGGCAGATGTCTCGTAGGCATAGAGCTGGCATGCAAGACATGGGCTGCCCATTTTGTTTAATTGCAGATAAACGGCTCATGTCTTTTTGTGTCACCATGTCCCCAAAATTGTGTGTTGTTACTTATGGGTCTAAAAAGCCTACCTAGGGGTCACAGTCACCCTGATTGACAGCCGGTGCCCTAGTGACTTTGGGGTACCTGTTTAGATAAGAATGTGTACCAGACCGGTGCAGAGACCACAGACAGGGAAGTGAAAGCTAGGGCGGAGGGGGTGGGGCACTGCCTCAGGATGCTGCGTGGCACTGCCCAGCAATACCACATAGTCTAAGTGTTCTGTGGTGACAGCTTTTAGGGTTAGACTGGGAAAGGGATTGCTGCTGGAACCCAGACACATCACAACCAAAGCTATAGGTCCCCCCTGCTTTTCCCTAGAGAGAACCCATGACCTGAGGGCTACTGGTTCATATTCAAGAAGTAGAAAGAGGCCCAGAGAGGGGCAGTAACTGGCCCAGAGTCACACAGCTGACAGGGTAGTGAGGCAGAACTGAGCTTCGGGCCTTCAGGCTAGGGCTTTCTCCTGGGGCAGAGCTCAGGAGAATGCTCCATTTCTGGAAAGTTCTCTGGGAGTCTCCAGAATTTTCCAAAGGAACCCAAAAGCAGGCTGCACACTAATGTGGAGCCCTCCCAAGTCAAGATGTTTTCAGTACTGCTCTGTGAAGTGGCATGATCCCCTTCTTCTCAGCCTCACCTAGAATGACAGTGTCGTTCTCTGTCTGATGGAGAGAGGCAGTGTGGGGTGACATGGGGACTTGGAATCTTGTCAGTTCCCAGTTCCTGGTTAGCAATTCTTTATGCATTTCACTGCCTGATATCTACCCTGACATACACTAGGGCCCAGTTGAAAGACCTGTGTGGCCAAAGGCCTGGAGGCTAAAGGAGCAAGGCCCCTTCAAACAGGCAGAGCCCTGAGGGGTTAGTGGGGCATATGGAATGATAGAAAGATAGGGGCCGGGCGGTGGTGCCGCACGCCTTTAATCCCAGCACTCGGGAGGCAGAGGCAGGTGGATTTCTGAGTTCGAGGCTAGCCTGGTCTACAGAGTGAGTTCCAGGACCGCCAGGACTACACAAAGAAACCCTGTCTCCAAAAAAAAAAAAAAAAAAAAAAAAGAAAGAAAGAAAGAAAGAAAGAAAGAAAGACAGAGAGGATAGAGGTGTTGCATGACCAGGGTTGGCCAGCAGGGGCTAGAAGCCGTGGAATATTCCAGATGACATCAGTTCTGAAAGCCTTCCCTGGGCATTGTGCCCAGTTCCTAGAGGATGCAGGACTATGTACTGGGAGAATCAAGGCCAAGGTGACCAGAGTGTCAGGGAGCTCACTCACCTACCAGGTGAGTCCCTCTGACAGAGAGGAGTGAATCTCATCACAGGGCCCAGAATCTACCTCGAATGATCTTCAGATGGCTGAGAATGGCTGTAACGTCCCTGTTGGTATTGGCTTTGAACACAGCATGCCTACCTCTTAGGTGGGTCCTTCGAGGAAACATGGGCTTTCCCTGCACAGGGGACCTGAGGCACCATCTTTAAAGAACATTTTGAGAACATGGGGACCCATTCCGCCCAACAGATACCCAAAACTTGAATGTTCATGTCCCTTTTAGATAAGGGCACACTTTTGCCTCTGACCTTCACAATTCCCCTGTGACCTTCACACTTTCCCCGTGTGCAGCAAACCATCTCTCGCTCCTGTAGAAGACCTAGTGTAGGAGCCACACCATGCAAATAAGATATGTCTGTGTGTGTGTGAGTGTGTGTGTGTGTGTGTGCGCGCACGCGCGCATGAACATACACACTCACATAGAGGCCAGAGGAGGGCATCGGCTCCCGTGCCTGCTCACATTGTACCTTATTCCCTTGAGATAGAGTCTCTCACTGAGCCTGGAGTTAGGCTGGTAGCCAGCCAGGAACTCATAGGTATCCTCCTGTCTCCAAACCCTACAGTGCTGGGTTTCCAGGCACATGTGCATCCAAACCCAGCTTTTCCTTTTTTTAAAAAAACATACAGACTGGGGATTTGAACTCAGATCCTCAGGTTTGTATAGCAAGCACTCTTTCCCACTGAGCCATCTCCCCAGGTCCAATAGTTCACACACTCTACGAAACAATTGCCAGGAGGAGTGATTTTTTTTTTTTTTTAACTTGTAACCCTAAATTTCCAAAATGGTTTGGTATTCTATAAATAGGACTATTTGTGCAGAGGACAGGAGGCATGCTTGGGGAGAGAGCCAGAATGAATGTGAACTGTCCCGAATAACATCAGGAAAGGATTGTGACAGTTTTTACTTTGGAGACAGGGTCTTATGTAGCCCAGGCTGGCTTAAACTTGATAGGTAGCGGAGGCTGGCCTTGAACCTGTGATCTTCTTGCCTTCGCCTTCTTGCCTATAGTGCTGGGGTTGCAGGCATTTGGTGGCACGCCAGGCTAGGAAGGAAAGGAAGAGGTAAAAACAAGATTGGATTCCTTGCTGGGTGTGGTGGTGCAAACCTGTAATTCTGTGACTAGGCATGCTGAGGTGGGAAGATGGTGGGATACAAACCAGCCTGGGTAGCTTGAGAAGGAAGGAGGAAATAAGAAAAATTCTGGGTTTCCTCAAGCAAAAAGGTCTCACTTTCACCTCAATATTGGGATGCTTTTTCAAAGAATGTTCTGGAAACTTTTTGTTGCTTTGTTCAAGAGAGACTATGAGAACCACAAAGTGCTTGCTCTAATGAACCAAGGCATATGACTGAGGTTCACATCCTGGTCACTCTAGGACTGTGAGAGGAAAGGCTCTCTGGTCAGGATGATGAAGGCTCCTCTTGTGACAGAGTCCAGTTGGGGGGGGGTCCCACCCAAGTGAATCGTCACTGTTCTAAGCCAGTAACCACTTTTCCTTCAACTCCCACTCATTGGACAGGACAGGCACATGACCTAGTGCTGCCCAGTGCCCCAAAAAGCATAGGAAGGAAGGTGACCTTATTTGGTGACTCATGACCACTGGATCTCTCTCTCCTTTTAAAACAGTACTACATTTGATTATTGTGACTGTGTGTATGATGTGTGTGTATGTGGACAGACATGCCACTACATGTAGCTCAGAGCTGTATTCAAAATAACATAGGCCAGTGACTGGACCTGTAGGCTTAGATTTAAAAAAAAAAAAAAAAAAAAAAAAAAAAACCCTACTTTTAATAAGGGTCCTCAAATGCTTAGACCTCACTTCTAGCCCACTGTTCAAATGTAGGTGAGAAAAGACGGTAAACAGGACAAGGAGATGTGGACCTGTTTAGAGTAGCTCCTTGGGGGACAGGATTCCAATCTCCATTTGTCAGGATACCAGCAGTCCAGTTCAGTAGTGTCAGGATACCAAACAGTAATCAACAGCAGTGGAATAATGCAGCAGAAACCACCAGGCGTCCCCCAAATAGGCACGAGTCAGCATGAGTTACCAGGATCAGCTGGGACACCAGGAGAAATTCTCTGTTGTGCCTCTTTCAAGAAAGCGAAGACCAGCGAAGACAAATACTTTGAGACAAACAAAATGTTGCAAGTCTAACCATGCAAGTTCACTGTCCCTGTCCCTTGAGTCCTATTTATACTCTCTCCAAACATCACATGTCCTCCCAAATGGTCTTGCCTTAGCAAAACACTACATGAGTCTGTATCACCTGACATATCCAGAAACTTCTACTTCATGGTTCACTGGCCACAGAGAACTGGTTATGAGGTAAATACTCCAAAGGCATCCCAGTTTGGGCTGGCATGTGACCAGGTTTCAGGGAAAGATGAATATGCACGTTTTCTGCTCTCAAGATGGTGGAAGAGCATTTATAGCCCCACAAGACCCAGAAGTAGCTGCAAATAAAACCAGTTTGTAGGCTGAAATTGGATGCAAGGTGCTTCTGGGTCCCTCAGAGTCTCCTGGTTAATAAACACATCTATTTGTCCACATGAGTCCCATGGGTTTCTGCCCCTGGTACAGGTGGGGACCACAATTCCCAGAAGTCACCAGGTTCAGAAATGAGGCAACAACATGACCTCTCTGCATTCTAGGAAATGTAGTCCAGAGTGGTGCATTCTGGGGAAGGTAGTTTATGTGGCTTTTGAGTCTGGATTTGGAATTTCTGAGTAGGATTTGTTTGTGTGACTTCTAAGTCCCCACATCCAAAGAGAGGTAATGAGCTGCACACAGCTATGTGATGGCACTCGTCTAGATCTGTCCACTGTCACTCTCCCTTGACTAAACTGGCTCCATCCGGAGAGGCAGCCGGGTTCCGCTCCCCCTGAAGCCCTGGAGGCATTTGGTGAAGAGATGATATAGTCAAGGGGCTCAGAGTGGATCTCTGCAAATAAAGGGGTTACTCATGCTTGTCCTTAAGAGTTTCTGGAGGGTGCAGTGGGAATGGAGAGAGAACTCATTGAGTAAACTGTTTCCCACCCAAGAATTGTGGCCTGAGTCTGGATCTCTGGAAGCCAAGCATGATACTGAGTGTGGTGGTGTGTGCCTTTAATCCCAGCACTCAGAAGGTAGGTGGATCTCCGCGAGTTCAAGGCCAGCCTGGGTTCCATAGGTTACAGAGCAAGTTCCAGGCCAGCCAGGATTACACAGTGAGACCTTGAGGCTGTCTCAAACCAATAAGAAAGGGATGGGGGTGGGGGGTGGGGCAAACATATAGGCACAGGCATGTAATCTCAGCACTGAGGGGGCAAAGTCAGGAAGATCCCTGGGCCTCTCCGAACAACTATGTAGTTGAATCAGTGATCTCCAGGTTCAAGAAGAGAGCCTGGCTCAAAAAACGAAGGTGGAGCATGACAAAGGGTGCCATCCAACGTTGACCTCCTGGCTCCACTTAAACCTGGACATATGGAATGTATCTGGACACGTATGTGTACACAACCCACGTGGAGTTGTACAATTCTTGCTCCACTCACAGTTGCTTTTCTTCAGAAATGCTCTAAACAGGCAGAGCCCTCACTTCAGGGTCCTGAAGAACCCTGACTCCAGAGACACCCTGGATATATAACAGCATGACATTTATTTAACTCTGACTGCATACCAACCAACGCTTTGAACACGCTGTGTCTGCACCTCATGGGGTCTCTCCTTAGCTGTTAGCAGAAAGGACTCTGCCAATACCACTCTAACCCCCAGCCAGGATTCAAACACCCAGCTCCAGAGGCATATGTAGTCTTCACTGTTCTTCAGGGTTTCATCCTCATGTCTCTAAGCCTGAAGAGTACTGCATGTTGGTTTGGGGGTTCTCATCTGCCTCCCTTACTCCGGGGTCCAGAGGCCTGGACATCAGTGTTGGACTTCAGCAGGCTCTGTCTTTCCTGGGGGGAAACTCTGGGAACCCCAGCTCAAGTCCACTCTTCCGCAGCTGGGTGGGGGTGGCCTGGGTTGGGACACGTCCTCTTTCAGGTTCTCCCTTGCTGGCCTCTGACCACTTCCTCTTCCCCTGGGTGGAGGGAAGGAAGGAGGTGACTGTGGCCGTGTGCAGTGGCCCTGGCAGAGCAGAGGGGCCCCAAGAACTCTTGGGAGCGGCTCTACTGGGCTTTTATCATGAAGACACGTTGGAATTGGTCAAAAGACCTTTCTTCATGGAATGACATGAGAATGGGTGCTTGTTCTTTAATTCATTTATGTGGTAGATCACATTTAATGATTTATGTATTTTCAACCATTCCCCGTGTCTGAGATGAAACCAAATTAAACATGGTAGATAGTATTTTATGCATTTCTGAATTCTGTTTGTTGAGAATTTTTGCCTCCTTGTTCATCAGAGATGCAGGCGCATACTTTTCTTTTGCTGTTTGAGTCTATCTGGTTTTGGTATCAGGGTAATATTGCCTTCAACAACAACAACAACAACAACAACAAAGAAATTGGAACTATTCTTTCAGTTTCTATTGTCTGGCACACTTTGATGACTGTTAGTGTTAGTTCTCTTATAGAGTCTGGTCAAATTCTGACCTTAGTTTATCTGGCCCTGGGCTTATTTGGGAGATGTTACAAATTGTTGGGGTTTGTTTGTTTGTTTTTCAAGACAGGGTTTTCCTGTGTAATAGTACTGGAATTCCCTCTGTAGAAAAGGCTGGCCTCAGATTTTGAGATTCCCCCACTGCTAGGATCTGCTTCCCCAGTGCTAGGATTAAAGCCACCACTCTGCTTAAATTATTGTTTTTATCTCATCTCATTGAATCCTATAATAGATTATGTATATAATATATATTTAATACACACACACACACACACACACACACACACACAATCTTTCAGGTTTTCCAGATTATTGAAACACTGTGTCTTCTCTTCCTTTTTTTCTTTTTCTTTTCTTTGTTTGGTTTTGTCTTTTGAGACAGGGTTTCTCTGCGTAGCTCTGACTGTTCTGGAACTAGGTCTGTAGACCAGACTGACCTTGAACTCACAGATTCATCTCCTTGCCTCTCCCTCCTGAGTGCTAAGATTAAAGACATGCACCACCAATGTCCAAAGCATTTGGGATGCTAAGCAGGGCAGGCATTGGGAAATCGCATCCTGCTGTACTGCGTTCTGTGGACAGGGCTGTAGGAAATCAAGAGACACAACGGGGTCAGACCCTGGCTCCACCACTCCTCTGTAGTGAGATATAATGAGTACCACGGCTGTGCAGCCCCTACAGTTCGTGAATCAGCGCTCAGACACCAGTGTAGGCTGGTTCCTGGGCTCTGGGCAGGGGCAGGCCAGTGACTGGCTCTCCCTGTCCAGGTGGCAGCACACAAATCCCATCTTTCCAAGCAACGTTCTTTGGAGGTTGACCTTTGCCCCTCCCAAGGACTCAAGGTTTCCTCTTCTCAAGTTTCTTTTCATCCCACCAGCCGTGCTGCTGCTGAAGCTGAAAACTAGGGAATAATGATGGGGGGCTCTCAGGGCCAGCCCAGGGGTACCAGCAAGGCTCAGGCCTGGAGGATTCCCTCTCACCTTTGACTACATTCATTCTCTGTGACTGAAACACTCTGGGAGCCCAGCTTATAAAGGAACAAGTGAGGTCAGGAAGTGGGCAGCCCTAGCCAGGATGAAGGATGGGCTGGAGGGCTGATGAGTCCTTGGCCCCTTCAGCAGTATGAGTGTCATTAGAACCTGGGAAGGGAGGCTTTGGCAGCAAGCTTGCCTCTAAGCCTGGTTTCCCACTGGGCTGGGACAGTTCCCCTAGGTGGCATTAAGCTGATATAAGGGCACTATCCACATCATATCCATGTCCTCCTGACTTGGGTAATTGCAGGAAGAACTCAAGGACCCACCTAGCAGGGCTTTATTCTTTGAACATCATGCCTGGTCTATGACCCAAGGACCTCAGACTGGGTTTGCTACTCTGCCTGATGTGCAGTGGATGGGGTATCTGCCCTGCTCCCTGTTACCTCTCTGACTTCACCCTACCCTCCCACTTCATGCTCTTCCTTCTTGGTCCTTGGCTTCTCTGCTCCATTGATGTCACATTAAGCTGGGCGTGGTCCACTTGGAAATCCACAAAGCAGTATACTTCTTTTTACAGTATGTTAGCATCGTGTAGTGGTTGCTTCAGTGGAGGTTGACGCTGTGCCTGGGGTGGAGCTTGTGAATGGGGACCCCTGATCCACCCAGTGCTTCCTATAAAGGGGTAAGACCAGGTACATGCTGATACTTATGGTACGGTACTAAGTAGAATGAACAGACTATGTCATGAAGCTGGGCGTGACAATCCATAACTGTCACCCCACCATGTGTGGCTCAGCCTGCTGTCTTGCCATTGTGGTGGGGTACATGGGTACTGAAAATCTGTTTTGCTTTTTTTTTTTTTTTTTTTTTTTTTTTTTTTTTTTTTTTTTGAGATCTCATTGTGTAGCCCTGGCTGTCCTGAAACTTGCTATGTAGACCAGGTTGGCCTTGAGCTCTGCTTCTGCCTCCTAGAGTCAGAGGGACCAAAAGTGTGTGCCACCACGCCCAGTGCGTCCTAAACCCACGTCCTGGTGTCCTCATGCTTGCAAGGCAAATGCTTTACTATTGAGCCATCTCCCCAGTCACCAGTTTTAAGTTTTTCAGTCATGCTCTTCTGGAGCCCAGGCTGCTCTCAAATTCACCGTGTAAGTAAGGATGACCTGAGCTCCCGATCCTCCTGCCTCTCTGTCTCCCAAGTTCTGAGATTACAGGTGTATTAGCATGCCCAGTTCATGTGGTGCTGGGGATCAAACCCAGGGCTTCATGCATGTTAGGCAGGGACTCATTTCATCTATGTTCCTGGTTACACCCCTGCTTTTAAAATATTCACTTATTTAGTGTATGTATAATGTGTGTGTGTGTGGTGTGTTGATGTCCAGGGTTTTAGATGTATGTGTGGTGCATATGCACATGTTTAGAACCCAGAGGTAAACATCATTATTCCTTGGGACATTGGTTTTGTGATACACGGTCTCTCATTGGTCTGGAACATGTCAAGTAGGCTTTGTTGGCTGATTCGTGAGCTCAAGGATCCTTCAGTCTCCACCCCTACCCCTAAGTGTTGGGATTACAAGAATGTACCAGCCTGTAACACCAAGCTTGGCCAGCTTTTCTTTGTTTTGTTTTTTTTTCTTGTTTCTTTCTTTCTTTGCTTTTTTGTTTCTTTGCTTCTCACTCTTCCTTCTTTTTTGTTTTGTTTTGTTTTGTTTTTCAAGACAGGGTTTCTCTGTATAGCCCTGGCTGTCCTGGAACTCACTCTGTAGACCAGGCTGGCCTTGAACTCAGAAATCCGCCTGCCTCTGCCTCCCAAGTGCAGGGATTAAAGGAGTGCGCCACCACCGCCCGGCTCCTTCTGCTCCTTCCTTCCTTCCATCCTTCCTTCCTTCCTTTCTTCTTAACATTGGTTCCAGGGATCAAACAGGTCCACAGGCCTGCGAGGCGAGCAGTTTATATACTGAACTATCTCCCTAGTCCTCTTTAGTTTGGAGACACATGTCATGTAGGGCTAGCGTCAAACTTACCATGTAGCTGAAGGTGGCCTTGAACTCCTGATTCTCTGCCTTGACCTTCCAAGTGCTGGGGTTACAGCCATCCATGTTTATTTGTTTGTCTTTGTTTTTAATCCCAATCCTATTTTCTCTGTGGAAAAAGGCACGTGGCACCATTCCGGACACTGCATGTAAAATGGAACCACCTTCTGTTTTTGACTAATTTCTTTAGCTTTATGTTGTTATGTTCAGTACGTGCTAGAGTGTGGAAGCACACGCCCTTTCTTTTTATGACTGAGTAATATTCTGTTATGTGAATAGGCCACTTCTCACTGACCTGTCCACCCATGGACGGGCATCCAGGTTCTTTCCAGTCTTGGGTACTATGAATAGTACAGCTATTGATGTCCCAGTCTCTGTGTGGACATGCCTTGATTTCCCTGGTATTTATCTAGGAGTGGGATGGCTGAGTCACACAGAACATGTTTAGCCTTGGACAGCTAGCAGGTGTTTTGACAGCGATCTCACCATCTTACTCTCTCTTCTCCCTCAACGCAGTGTCCTCAGTACTTGACATCAACTCTTTTAAAAAAAATCTATTCATTTTACAGAACTGAGGATCGAACCCAGGGCATCATGTGTGCTCTACCACTGAGCCATATCCCCAGGCCTCTTTTTACTTTTGATTTTGAGATAGGATTTCACTAACTGGCTCAGGCTATTCATGCTTGAACTTACTCCGTAACCAAGGAAGGCTTTGAACTTGTGATTCTTCTGCCTCAGCTTTGAGAGTGATTGGGATGATAGGCCTGAGCCACCAGGTTCAGCTTCTGGTTTTTTTTTTTCCAGTTAGCTATTCTACTTGGATGTGGTGGGTTATGGTTATCATCATTCCACCTGGGAAGATGAGGGAGGAGGATCAAGAGTTAAAGGCCAGGCAGGGCTACACAGAGAGACTTTGTTACATCATATACATCACATACATACACATATACATCATATACATACACATATACATCAAATACACATACATACACATATACACACATATATATACACATATACATCATATACACATACATACACATATACACACATATATACACATATACACACATATACATACACATATACACATATACACACATATATACACATCATATACATACACATATACACATATATATACATACATAAACATATATACATACATATACACACATATATACACATCATATACATACACATATACACACATATAATACACATATACATATACATCATACACATATACATTTTTTTCTAACCTCGCAGGTGTGAAGTGGCCTCTCACTTTAGTATACCATCCCCTAGCCCTCTTTATGTATATTTTTTGGCCATGTGTCTCTCTTCAGTGAGAAAACATCTCTTTGAATTCTTTTTCCACATTTAATTGTATTGTCTTTTAATTATAGAATTCACTCTAAGCCAAGTGTGATGATTCATGTCCATAATCCCCGCACTGGGAGACCGATGCTGGAGCATTGCCACAAGTTCAAGGCCAGCATAATCTCCATAGCAAATATCTAACTTGCCTCAGACAAACAAAAGAGTTCTTGACAGGAGTCCCTTATCACACTTACGATGCGTAAGCATCTCCCGTTCTGCAGCCTCTTGGCTCCTCTCTGTGCTACCTCGACTGATGATTGACGTCCACATATCCAGATCCTGATATTTGAGAGATGCAGACTGAGGTGAGAGAGTCATTGTCTGGAGAACTTTCTGCCCGTTGTTTAACAACCACCTGTCCTTAGCCATTTCATCTTCTTGGCACATTCTCTTCTATTCTTATTTTTTTGATGGGTAAAACCTACACAGATATACATTTAAAAAAATTTTTTTTATACTGTGGCTGGCAGATCTCTGAATTTGAAGCCAGCCTGATTTACAGAGTGAGTTTCAGAGCAGCCAGGGCTACACAGAGAAACCCTGTTTTGAAAAACTGGGGGGAAAAAAGTTTATACTGTATGTGTGTGTGTTTACAGATGCCATGTGTGCCGGTCAGAGGATGACTTATAAGACTCAGTTCTCTCCCTCCACCATGTGGCTTCTGAGTCAATTTTGGCAGCAAACATCTTTGTGTGTTAAGCTTTCTCACCAGACTCTAGATTTTTTTCTTTCTTTTTTGGGGGGCTGGGGTGGGGTGGGGTTGTGGGGGGGAGTGCTGTTTCATGCTTCCCAGATTGGCTTTAAACTTCTTGGGTATCTGAGGATGACCTTAAATTTCTGATCCTCCTGCCTCTGCCTACCCAGGGCTGGGATTACAAGTGTGAAAAAAATCTCTGGGTTTATTCAGTGCTAAAGATCTAAGCTAGGGCATTTGCAAGACAGGCAAGAACTCTGCCAACTGAGCTACATCCCAGCAGCCCCTTAATCATTATTTTATCATTTTTAACTATGTGAGTGTTTTGCCTGCATGTGTGTCTCTGTGTACTGAGTTCATGGAAATCAGAGGAGTACAACAGATCCCCCAGGACTGGAGTTATCAACGATTGTGAGCCATCATGTGCCGGGACTTGAACCCAGGTCCTTGGGAAGAACAGCCAATGTTCATAACTGCCATCTCTCTAGCCCACCAATCCCCCTTTTCTTATGTACCCAGGCTGGTTTCTAGCTTGGGATTTTTCTGCTTCATCCCCTAAGCCTGAGCCACCATCACTGCTGACAGCTACAGGTACATTTTTAAAAGTAAAATTTGTCCTTTGACGACGCCATTCGTGTGTATAGTGCATTCTGATAACTCTCACTCCGACCTCTCTTATCCCCTTCCACTCTCCGAATTTCCCCTCTTCCCTATATGCTCCTTTCCCACAATCATGTTGTTCATTTTGTGACCCATGGGCTCTAATCAGGACCATCTGTGTGACCTTGGGTTTAGAGCTGTCTATTGGAGCCTGGTGGGCTCAGCAGTGGCATACCAATGAAGACAATGGCTCTCTCATCCCCAGAAACCAATAGTTGAGTGGCCTGGGATATGGTCCTGGTCCTGTGAGTCTTTTTTTGACCCCTGATTGACTCTTGACCCATCCAGTCTTGTGCAGGCCCCAGGGCAGACAGCTGTGGCTGGGGTGAGTTCCGGATTGCAATGGCTCTTCCATTCCCAGAAGCTGGCAGTTGACAGCCCTTCTCCCCACATTCTCCTTCTTACACTGCCAGCTCCCTCTCTCTTGATGTTCCCTGAGTCGTGGGGGTGGGGGTGGGGGGCAATAAACGTCTTGTTCAGGGCTGTGGGCTCAGCCATCATTCATCTTGAATATCTTGATCAGCAGAGACTCTGCATTTTGGGTGCTGGAGGAAGAAGGATCAGGAACAGAATTCCAAAGACAAGAGTTTATTTGGGATTCCAGTATCAGAGGGTGAGTCTGTGACCATCATGGTGGGGAGCATGGCAGCAGGCAGGCAGGTGTGGGGCTGGAGCAGGAGCTGAGAGCTTACATCTTGAGCCAACTGCCAGGCAGAGGGAGCCTACTGGGAATTGCTTGGGCTTTTGAAATCTTAGAGCCGTGAACTGATACATCTCCATCAATGCAGCCACCCCTTCGAGTCTGTATCAGTTATGCTAGGAGCTTGCCTTTAAGCAGTTCCTTCCTTAGTCTTGGCTTTGCAAGGGGTTTCTTTATCTAGTAACAATTGTTTTTTTAAATACAATGTATCCATCGTTGGGAGAAGCCCTTTGCAAGGGGTTTCTTTATCTAGTAACAATTGTTTTTTTTAAATACAATGTATCCATCGTTGGGAGAAGCCAGAGCAGGAGGGTCTTGAAGTCTTAACAAAAATAATGTATTAAAAGGTAGCAATGGACTAAAACAATAAAAGATGGAGTGTGGTGGCTCATACCTTTGAACCCTGGGCTTGGGAGGCAGAGGCAGGCAGAGTCCAAGGCTAACCTGGTCTACAGAACAAGTTCTAGGACAGCCAGGGCTGTGTAGAGAAACCCTGTCATGAAAAACAAAACAAAAACCCTAAAAGAATAAAACAAAACATACAAAAAAAAAGAGATATCAATGACCAGGCTGTAACTCCATTGGTAGGGTAATGGCTTTAGCATGTGCAAAGCCCTGGGTTAATGCCCAGCAACTCATAAAAACCATAGGCGGAGGTTGAAACTATGATCCCAGCACGGAGGTTGAAACTATGATCCCGGCACTTGGGAGGTGGAGGCAATCTTGTGCTACAGATGGGGATTTGCCTAGGATATAATATACACCATCTCAAAAAATGAAACAGGTATTAGTCAGGCTCTGGAGGTCTAAGGATGCTATCACCTTTGGTCCCACTGTCCTCTTCTAGGTGGCTCTGTCCTACCTTCTCCTGATGTGTGGCTTCTTTTCCTGGCTTCTGAACAGGAACTTAGTGCCAGTGCCTCTGAGTGATGGGGCAAAGTGAGCATTGGTATCTCAGCTGCACCGGAAGTTGGGAAAGCAAGAGTATGGCTTCTGCCTTAGTCAGGTGTGTCCTCTTACGGAAGGATGCCCCAAACACAGGAAGGTGCAGAAAAGCATTACAAGAGTACAAGGTGATGTGTGGATACAGCTAAGTATGTCCAGTTTACTGTCAAATAACATCTCTTTCCCTCATCTGCCTGGTGATCTTATGTCTGGCTTCCATTTCATCATGCCCCACTGGGCATGGTGGGTGGGCTGGCAGCCACATTACACCTGACTTAGAGACTCAATTCATAATGAAATGTCTCCTGTTGACACTTGATAGTGACACCCCAGGAGGGTCCTGACTGAGGGGCCAGGGAAGGGGATGGTTCTGCTGGCAGAGAGGATGGAGTGAGAGTTGCTTTGCCGACTTAACCCTGGTTTTAGGTTGTGTGGTTTACATCTGAATGTCAGGTCTGCTTTTCCAGGTGCGTCCTGGAGCCCATGTGATTGGATCAACATGGGCTCTGTTTATGATGGCAACAGCCACGACCTTTGGTGCCAAGAGGAAACTTTCCGGTTCTGACTCAGGCAGTACCTCGGCTTTGGGCTGATGCAGTTATTCACCACAGCCGGGAGGGCTGGAGGAGGGGGGATGCGATGTTCCAAGCTGCTCTACCTTGAGTCAGCTGCCACCCGCTGCTTGCTGATAGACGAATGGCATCTTGTCCAGAAGCCTTCATGGCACTGTGCCCGGATTCCTCTCTCGTCCACGTTATTCACCTGAGATAATTATCTCATGTATGAGCTTCCTTGTTCATGATCTGTCTTCCCTGAAAGAATGGAAGAGCTACAGGGCTAGTCCCCCCTTACCCCTGTGAATGTGCGCATGTGCGTTCTCTTTGTGTGTGTGTGTGTGTGTGTGTGTGTGTGTGCGCGCGCGCGCGTGCATATGTGCACCTGTGTGTATTTGTGGAAACCAGAGGTCCACATTGAGTATCTTTTTTTTTTTTAAAGGTTTATTTATTTATATGAGTACACTGTAGCTGTCTTCAGGCACACCAGAAGAGGGCATCGGATTCCATTACAGATGGTTGTGAGCTGGGAATTGAACTCAGGACCTCTGGAAAAACAGTCAGTGCTCTTAACCCCTGAGCCATCTCTCCAGCCCCCTCCTCCTTTTTTGATCTTGTTCTTATGACATTCTGGAACAAGCAGAGCCATAGAGACAGAAGACAGGTCAGCGATGGCCTGGGGACAGGAAGACAGGTCAGCGATGGCCTGGGGACAGGATAGGAAACAGACTGATAATCAAACAATGTAAGACGCTTCAGGGAAGGGATGGGATTGTTTTCTATGATATTATGATTTTTTAAATTATGTGTATGTATGTCTGTGTGAATATGTGCCATCCATGGGCAGGGAGGTCAGAAGAGGACAGAGGAGCTCCTGGAGTGGGAGTACTGACAACTCATGTGCAAGAGCTATATACACGCTCAACCACAGAGCCATCTCTCCTGCCTGTCCAAACACATAGAACGATCCCCGAAAGGATGGATTTTACTGCCTGAAAATCACATTCTCTAAGGGGGAGAATGATTAAGCTGGACATAATGGCCACTCAGCTTTAATCCCAGAATACAGTAGGTAGGCCCAAAAAGATTACCATGAGTTCAAGGCCAGCCTGGTTATGTAGTAAGCTGTCAAGCTGGCCAGAGCTACACAGCAAGTTTCGTAAAGATTTTTTTTTTTAAGATGATTACAACAAATTGATAAGAATGTGATCAGCCAAGGAAAGAGGAAAGGGCGGGGCCAAAGCAGACTGGGAAGAGGGAGGAAGGCTTCCTGGAGGCAGTGACCTTAATCTGAGCCTGGCAAAGGACAAAGTATGTGAGTTGAGTGGGGTAAAGAGGTGACAAGAGAGTTCCATGAGCAGGAACAGTAGGCATGTCACACTCTGGGAAGGGACTCAGTGGGGCTGGAATGAAGGCTGTCTGTAGCGAAGACACACCATTCAGTAAACCAGACATTGGTTCCAGTGGAACCTTGCTAAGGCCATAGGGAGCTACAGCAGGCTTAAAGCAGATTGATACACTGAACAAAATTCAAAAGAATTCTGTAAAGAGAAAGGAGGATGCCAGCCATGCAGTAGACAGCAAACATGCAAACATGTACCTGATTCCAGTTGCATGCAAGGCACTGTTCTGGAAGCTGAGATCTGCAAAACGGACACAGCTGAGTTCAGAGTCAGCCTGGACCATAGAAGGAAACCCAGAGAGAGAGAGAAAGAGAGAGAGAGAGAGAGAGAGAGAGAGAGAGAGAGAGAGAGGAGAGGAGAGGAGAAAGTCTGGGGAGATAACTCAGTTAGTGATGGGTTGTTGCACAAGCATAAGGATGTGAGTTCAAATCCCCAGTGCTCATGTAAAAGCTAGGTATGGCAACCTGTATCTGTAATCCTAAGGCCGGTGAGTTAGGAGACTCTTGGTGGCTTGCTGGACAGCTTTTCAAGCAGAATCGGTGAGTTTCATGTACAGTGAGAGACCCTTGTCTCAAAAAAATAAAGTGGAAAGGGATTGAGTAGGATACTCAGCATGGGGGCTGGAGAGATGGCACAGCGGTTAAGAGCACTGACTGCTCTTCCAGAGGTCCTAAGTTCAATTCCCAGCAACCACATGGTGGCTCACAACCATCTGTAATGGAATCCGATACCCTTTTCTAGTGAGTCTGAAGACAGCTACGGTGTACTCATAGACATAAATTAAATAAATAAAACTTTTTTTGTTGTTTGTTTTTTGAGACAGGGTTTCTCTGTGTAGCCCTGGCTGTCCTGGAACTCACTCTGTAGACCAAGCTGGCTCGAACTCAGAGATCCGCCTGCCTCTGCCTCCCAAATGTTGGGATTAAAGGCGTGTGCCACCACTGCCCAGCAATAAATAAATCTTTAAAAAACAAAAACAAAAAACAAGATCAGAGCTGAAGGATGTGGCTCTGAGGTAAGGCCCCTGCCTAGAATCTCCCAGTGGGGGGCTGGGGGTGTGGCTCAGTGGCAAAGTGCTTGCCTAGCACTTAGGACTCTGGGTTCCATTCCCAGCACTGCAAAAACAAATAAAACCCCACCAAATAGCAAAGTAGACCCATACTGTTTGTAACCTGTTGATTACAGCATCTTTCATTTCATCTGACGCATTGTTGACCACCCTCAGTGGGACCATCACTCTCCTTGCTGGGTGTGAATACATGTTTGCCCTTCGCTAATTGAAAGACGTGAAGAATGATCCCATGATTGCCACACTGCACAGTGAAAGAAGAGGCAGGCAGAGAGGGGACAGGTGCTGAGCTGGTTTCTTCTGTTGACCCACTTCATGGTCCTTCTTGAAACCTGAGGACCCTGAGGAGTGCACATGTGATATTTCCCTTCTTCCCCCCCCCCACCCCCCCCCAACAGCTCTCTTGTTTGGTCACAGGCCCACAGGAGCCCTTACATGAAGTGGGGGAAGGGCCCTCATCCCAAGGGCCCAGACTAAGGAGGAATCTCATTCCTGTGAAAGAGTTGAAGCAGCTGGTGCTTGAGACCCTGTTATGGCCTATAGCAGAGGCTTCTTGGGGAACTTCTGTCTTTGGGTCTCTTTAAAGCTCTGTAGAGTCCAGTGGCCAAGGATGGCAGACATGGAGAGAGCCTTTTGCATCTCTGTTAACTAAATACTTGACAAAAAAAAAAAAAAAAAAAAAAAAAAAAAAAAAAAAAAAAAAAAAAAAAAAAAAAAAAAAAACGGCCCCAGGGAAGAAGGGTTTGCTTTGGCTCTTGGTTTCAGGCACTTTCAGCCCATCCTGGTGGGCAAGATGTTGATGGTGCTCCTGGTGGTAGGTATTGGGGGCACAGGGTGATTACCTTGTGGTGGATCAGGACACAGCAAGTCAGGACCAGCCTATAACTCTCAAAGGCCTGACCTTCGTGATCTTCGTGACCCACTTCCTCCAGTCAGGTCTCACTTTTTTAAACATTCCATGGCCTTTCCCAAATAGTGCCACCAGCTAAGCACCAAGGATCAAAATAGGAGCCTGTAGGTTCCTAAGTTGCTTTTGTCAGAATATAATATCATAGCAACAGGAAAAGAAAAATAAGACGTTGGGTTTATAAAGTGCTGGGGATGGAACCCAGGGCTTCTCATATGCCAGGCAAACATTTTACCAACTGAGCCACACCCACAGCCTCTCTCTTTGATTTTTAGGCACCATTGTGTGTGTGTGTGTGTATGTGTGTATGTGTGTACATGAGTAGGCATGTGTCATGGTTCATGTGTGTAAGTCAAAGGACAACTTATGGGTATTGTTCTCTCCTTCTATCACATGGATCCTAGGAAGTGAATTTAGGTCAGGCTTAGAGGCAAGTATTTTTACCTGCCAGGTCACCTTTATTTTATTATTATTATTATTATTATTATTATTATTATTATTATTATTATTATTGGTTTTTCGAGACAGGGTTTCTCTGTGTAGTCCTGACTGTCCTGGAACTCACTCTGTAGACCAGGCTGGCCTCGAACTCAGAAATCCGCCTGCCTCTGCTTCCCAAGTGCTGGGATTAAAGGTGTGCGCCACCACCGCCCGGCTTTATTTTAATTTTTTAAAAAAAGATTTATGTCTTCATTTTTATGACTATGAGTTCACCACATCAGAAGAGGGCATCGGATTCCATTACAGATGGTTGTGAGTTACCATCTGCTTTCTAGGAATTGAACTCAGGACCTCTGGGAGAGCAGCCAGTGCTCTTGACCACTGAGCCACCTCTCCAACCCCTTCTTTTTGATTTTTCAGGAAAGGTTCTCACAACTTTAATCCCAGCACTTGGGAGACAGACACAGGTAGAGCTCCTTAAGTTCGAGGCCAGCCTGGTCAACACCATGGGCTCCAGGTCAGCTGGAGCTACATAGTGAGACCTTGTTTCTCACAAAACAAAACAAAGCAAGAGAACAAACATAAAGGATCTTTGCATATACCCCAGATTGGCTCTGAACTCGTCATTCTCCTGCCTCAGCTCTGGAGTGCTGGGATTACAGGTATGTGCAAGCATGGCTGGCTAAATATATAGGCTTTCTTGATTGTAAACCACTGATCTTGACTTCCCATGCAATAGCTTGCATCTTGGCACAGCAGGCCAGTGCATTGATTGTACCCGCCCTCATGTGAGTGTCATCCATCCCTAGAATCCTATAGAACCAGGAAGAGTTTCTAGGATACCCCCAGCCGAGGACTTGCTCGTCTGACTCCTTCCCCTACACAGTAGCTTTATTTTCCAATGGGAAAATGAGGCTTACAAAAGTCAAGAATTCATGCCCAGAGGAAACTCCAGTCCCCCAAACTCCAGAAGGCAGTCCTGGACTACAGGAGGAGTTTGGGTGGTTAGACAAAAGCCAGCTTCTCAGGAACTTGTGAAGCCTAATCCCCTCTACAAAATGGAGTCGTTCTGAAGATGATCACTGGCAGAAAGGACAAAGGCCTATTGGTGGTGCCTATTAGCATATCAAAGCAAGCGCTGGCCTCCAGGCTTCATAAGTACTTATTACACATTTCAGAGTTCATGCTGGTACCTTAACTCTTCTCACCCTAAACTTCCTCTAGTTCACAGTCCCACCTCCTGCCAGCTACTCGTTCTCCTTATAACCCTGCTATTTTTGATATACTTTCTCTCTGCATCTGTCTTCATTCGGGTTTTACTGCTGTGAGCAGACACCATGACCAACGCAGCTCTTATAAGGACATTTCATTGGGGCTGGCTTACAGGTTCAGTATCATCAGTATCATCATGGTGAGAGCATGGCAGAGCCCAGGCAGGCATGATACAGGAGGAGCTGAGAGTTCTACATCTTCATCTGAAGGCTACTAGGAGAAGACTGTCTCCCAAGTGGTTAGAAGGAGGGTCTCATTGCCCATCCCCTACAGTGACGCACTTCCTCCAACAAGGCCACACCTACTCCAACAAGGCCACACCTCCTAATAGTGCCGCTCCCTGGGACAATCATATTCAAACCACCACTGTTGTCTCTCTCCCTCTTTCTGTTTCCCACTTCCTCTCACTCTTCCTCTATGCCCCCTCCCCTGTGGTGTGCCAGGGCCATTCTGCTGGTCATATTCTTCTTTTTTTCTCTTCTCTGAACTCTTCCAGATGCCTCTGGCTGTTCTCTCTCTCATATCTACAGTAACAACCTTTGCCTCAACCGTACCATGGAGCGGCCATGTTGTCAGTTTATACAGGGCCTTACAGATGTGAGGGCTAGAATTTGGGATTGAAACCTGACTCAGGGCTCCCTTTTGCATTTCCCCCTAATCTGCTCTGAGCTCACTGGATTGGACTGTGAGGGCTGCTGCTGTAACCCCTGGTGCCCCGAGTGTGTTGGTTGGATGGCTAACCATGTCTCAGCAGGATCCCTGGCTTGAGAAGCTGGAGGTCTGCAAGGACAGCCTCAAAGCCAGAGGTCCTCTCTACTCCGCCTCAGTGTCAGAGAGTTGGGCCGCCCTGCTGTGGCAGCTGCCAGGTTTGCAAACCAGTTCTGGGTGGCACTTCCTCTTCCAGAGGTCCAACACTAAGCAACTGGGACTTAGCCTGTCCCCAGGGGCTATGTACTTAGAACAATGCCAGGAAAGGAAACCAGACTCAAAGGCACTTGGGGTTTTTCTTATTGCTCTTGGTGGCAGGGATGGGGGGTTAAGATTGATGAGACCCCAGGGGCAAGGTAGTTAGTCATTTTGCCTGCTATAGGGGAAAGGATGCCTAGGTTTGACAGACCCTTCCCGTTTCCAATAAGCAACTGTGGCTCGCCGGTGTGTTTGTACTGGGTCAAGCACATCACCCTTTGAGCCTGTTAATCCAACAGCTCCTGTGTGACTGGCTTGCTACACGATTTCTCAGCTAAAGCGGGATGCTCTGTGGCCCTGGCAGGGTCTACTCCAGTGGGTGCTCAACCACTGGGTCTCGACCCCCTTGGCAACCCTCTAGCTCCAAAAGTATTAACACCACGATTCTTGGCAATATCAAAATGACAGTTATGAAGTAGCAATTAAAATAATTTTATGATGGGGGGGTCACCACAACATAAGGAATTATATTTAAGGGTCGAAGCACTAGGAAGGTTGAAGACCACTGTTCTACAGCAAAGAGAGGGGCGTGGCTTGCTTAGCTGTGACTTACCTTGCCTCCCCACCCCCTTGTGTTTAGTGACTTTGAATCTTTTTTGCATTAAAATTATTTATTTAACTATCTATCTATCTATCTATCTATCTATTATCTATTTATGCATCCACTCAGTCATTCATTTATTTCATAAGGCAGTCTGGGAGCATCACAATGCCGCTGTGGAGGTCAGAGGACAGCTTCCTTGAGGTCAGTTCTCTCCTTCCACCACGTGGGGTTCCTGGAACACAGCACAAGTTGGCAGGTTTGGTGGCAAGCGCCTTTGCCCTCTGAACCATCTAGCCATGCATGAATAGAAAATGGGTGCCCTATAATCAAGGCTGGAAATGACCAGCAGAGAGCTACTGTCCCAACTCTAAGGGAAGAGGCGGATGCTCCAGTCAAGCCCAGGTGCCACAGTACAGCTTTTCTTAGATGTTCACAATCTCCTGCTCAGCTACTATGAAGTAGATGTAGCCACACACACTCAATATCCCCATGAGGTTGTCTGTCAGGCAGTGAGTGGCCAGACACGTCCAAGCATAGTCTAGCATGGGGAGATCAAGATGTAGGCACAGCGTGAGCACGTGTGGACACACACATGCACACACACATGCACACACGCACACACCAAACAAAACCACCAAACGAACAAACAAACAAAAAACCCCAAACCACATGTGGTAGTGTAAGGCCCACTAGAAAAAGAACTCACGGTCCGTGGAGAACTGCAGACGCACCCCAAATCACTCACAAGAAACACATCTTGATGTAAACGCAAGAGGTTTACTGGCTAGCCAGGGCTGTCCTCCCTTCCAGCCCGCGCAGGGGCCTGAGGGATTCCGCAGCCCCGAACAAAAGAAGTTTACAGCTTTTAAGGGTGAATCTACAAACCAGGTGGGGGTGGAGTTAGGGAAGGGGGAAGGCTGAGAGTGGAGTTAGGGAAGGGGGAAGGAGGGGGAACAGGTCACTAGGTCATCGATACATTTGATCTCAAATTTCTCAGATGCATGGTGTGTCACTTTATAATTGGCTATTTCGAAGTAGTTTCACACTATATATCATGAGCTCCAGTTCAAGGGGGTCAGGCTTATCTCAAACTTTTAGCATCCTGGCACCAACTGTCTCAGGGCTGTTAGTTCAAAGCGCGGCCAGGCTAATCTCGGGCCCATAGCATCCTAACACCATGAATCTTAAGGTTTGTTTAGTTAGGGCCATCTGTTCAAATGGTCAGCTAATTTCCTGGGACTGAGGCAACACGGTGTTTGACTTACAGGTTTTTATGTCTTTGCTTTTAAGAGTAGGGTTCAGGGGATCAACTTATGATTTTTCTATCTTTCAGTAGCTCACAACTGTAATTCCAACACTCAGGGGGCAGAGGCAGGAGGATCTTTGTGAGTTTGAGGCCAGCCTGGGGCTACACAGTGAGCTTCAGGTTGGCCAGGGGTACACAGTGAGACCTCATCTCAAACAAACAAAAATACAAACCCACAAAGATAATATATGTTGAAGTTCTTTAAAAAAAAAAAAATACCAAAATGTCATACAGTCATTATTTCTGAGAAGAGCATGATTCAGGTGTTTGATGTCATCATGATCTCTTTCATGAGCCATTTAGGGTGAGCTGGGCATGATGGCGCATACCACTAGAAGTCTGAGGTAGCCTGGGCTACATAAAACCAAGTCTTTTTTGTTTGTTTGCTTATTTATTTATTTATTTATTTATCCTTCAAAACAGGATTTCTCTCTGTGGCTCTGGCTGCCTCGGAACTCAGAGATTCACCTGCCTCTGCCTCCTGAGTGCTGGGACTAAAAGTGTGCACCAGACCACCCAGCAGAAACCAAGTCTTGTTTTTTCTTCCTTCTTTCCTTCTTTCTTTCCTTCCTTCTTTCCTTCTTTCCTTCCTTCCTTCCTTCCTTCCTTCCTTCCTTCCTTCCTTCCTTCCTTCCTTCCTCTCTCCCCCTCTCCCTCTTTCTTCCTTCCTTTCTTTCTTTCTTTTGACAGGGTTTCTCTGTGTATGGCTTTGGCTGTCCTAGAACTCTCCTTGTAGACCAGGCTGGCCTCAAATTCACAGAGATCTGCCTACCTGTGCTAGGCACAGGTGCTGTGCTGTGCTGGCCTCCTAAGTGCTGAGATTACCAGCTGAAAGCAAATCTTAAAGATGCGTGTGTGTGTGTGTGTGTGTGTGTGTGTGTGTGTGTGTGTGTGTGTGTAGGGAGGGGGACAGAATGGAGAGGTGACTTAGCAGTTAAGAGCACATATTGCTCCTACAGAGAATGTGAGTTCGGTTCCCAGCAACCCACATAGCCACAACAGCCTGTGACTCCAGCTCCAGGGGATGCTATGCACTCTGACCTCTCTGGCCACCTGTATTCACAGGTATAAAGTCACAGGAACACACATATATACACATAATTTAAAAATAATACTAAAATTTTTTTTTGGACACAGGTCTCACCATTGCCTTGGCTGGCTTTGAACTAACTCATAGGTGTCATTCTGCCTCCCTAATGTTGGGATTAAAGATACGGCCTGCCGAGCAAAAAATACATTTTTCTTTTTTAGGAAAAAAAAAAAAAAAGCAACTAGTTTTAAAGAACACATTCTTTTAAATTTAAAACCAAGACACCAATTCTCTAGGGTCCAATTACTCTTTGAAACAAACTTTTGGGCCTGGCATTGTTTTGCAGAGAGGGAAACTGAGGCTGGGGCATTTAAGGTAGGAAAACATGTACTACTAAATTCAGTTCTGTCAACCCCGAGTGGGTGAAGATAGTTAATGCATGCATGGTATCTGTATGCAGTAGGCGCCCCATAAACTCGGATATTCTTGGGAAACTTCTGTTCACCTGACTAAGCGTTCGCCGCCAAGCAGGTAGTACTGGGGCTGCCTCAGTTTTCCCCTGGTCCAGGAAGGCTTGCGCTCTTGGGATGCTCTGGCAGGTCGGGACCCGCCTTGGGACAGGGCGGCGCATTGAGGGGGGCGGCCCCGAGGAGTCACGTGGCTCGGGCGCCTCCAAAGCAGAAGTAGCAGCGAGGCAGAGCCTGACGTGCGCTGCCGGACTGCCGGGGCCCCAGGCAGCTACTGCACGAGGGACCCCTGAGTCCCCCACCCGTGGCTGGCAGGCCCAGGGATTGTGCGGGTGGCTGCGCTCCGGGGATACCGCCAGGTGAGTGGCCCTGAGGGATGGAGCTCCCCGCTAGGGACCTGCGCGTGTGCGGGGACCCTAGGGCTGGCACTGCGTCGCGTGGGGACTGCGAGGGAACACAGCGGGCGCGGGCAGGGTTGGTGTGCGCGATCTCTGCAGGTGGCCGGGTGTGCCCTGGGGAACCCTGCTTAGGGACAACCAGGCCCGGCCCAGCCGCCGGCCACTTCCTCCCCCGGGGCTGGCGCCACCTCTCCAGGGTGCGCAGTGGCCAACTAGGGTTTGAATGAGAGACGCGGCTCCGGGTGCTGGGGTGGCCCGAGCGTCCGCCTTCCACTCTCGCCACTGAAAGTCCTGAGCTGGAGGCGCGTCCCTGCTTGTGGGACAGCCCTGACCCCTTGATTTTGAACTTGGGACAGTACTTCCCAGTAGTACACAGGTGGCTCCAGGGTGGGGCGGAGCAGCTCTTCCTCCACAGGCGATTCTGGGACCCGCCCCTCCCGCAATTCGGTTCAGTTTGGGGATCTCATAGGGGTCGTTTGTCCCGCGGGGAACCAGAATTTGAAGGGAAGGTGGGTTGTATACCGACCTAGGAGATTGATGTCTGGAGAGTTCGGGGGCAGGCCCTTTCGGTACCCTGATCTCGAACTGGTGAGAAGCAAGCAGGGCGAGGTGACTACACGCCCTGGAAACAGGTGGCCTCCTCTCTGAGACCTAAATTTGAATTTCAGTTCCATTTATGTGACAAAGCACACAGAGAGGAACCCCTCTGAGTCTGGGTTTCTCTCTTGGGCCCCGTACTAGCCCAGAGCCTGTTTTCTGAGGCATGAAAGAGACTCCTCCGCAGTTCCTGACCCTGGTGGCAAAGGCCCTTCCTGGTGGGCACAGGTCGCGGCCCCTGCTTTTGCTTCTGCGGGACACTTACAGGATGTTGGGGTCGGGGCATAGCTCTAGGCTGTTACCCATTTTGCACGGTTGTGGGCAGTAGTGTAGCAGCCCCAGGGGATTTTGGTTGTGGATTTTATTGATGCTTAAAATTACTAGGTGCTTGGCCTTCCAGGCAAGGTAGGGTGTGCGGGGGTGGGGGGGTGGGGGGTCCTCTGGAGGAGCCCCAGCGGGTACCCCTTTGCACCTCCTGGGTGGAGTTGGTGGGAAGTTACTGGTGGGAAAAACTTCTACAAATGCTTAATTTCAAAAAATAAGCAACCCCCTTCCTGCTCCACCACCCCCAAAGGGCTTTTCTGTTTCAGTTAACATAAAGTGGACCCATCCACCTTGTATTCTCCCATCCTCTCTCAGTGACTCCTCTAGATTTACAAGCAACGTTTTCGATACTTATACCTTTTTTTATGTATTGCAATAACATTTATATTTATAACATTGAGTTGTAGGTTTCTTTTTATCAAAATAGTTCAAGAATCTCCCAAGATCAAATTGCTTACAATAATTTATAAATTCACTCTTTTTTTTTTTTTGTGGAGCTTCTGTACACTTTAAATGTTTTATTATTTTTGAGACAGTCTCATTATATAGTTCAGGTTGGCCTTGAACCTTTGATCTTCCGGTGTCTTCCTCCCAAGTGCTGGGATGATTGGTGTGTGCCAATACTCTTGGCCTGTAGGGGATGCTCCCCCCACCCCACCCCCTTCCCAGAGACGAGGAGCCCAAGGGTTTCTGGTTTTGTGGTCCTGTGTGAGCATCTTTTTGGATGTCTCACTTTGCCCATGAGTGCTTGCTGGATCAACTTCATACTTTAGAGAGTCTTAAAACAAAACAAAACAAAACAAAACAAAACAAAAACCAACACTGTTTTTATTTCCACCAGTACAGGTGGACATTGCTTGGTTCTTGGATTGGACCTTCCCATGCTTTAGGATGGGTGTCAAATGAACCCCAGTATCCCTGGTGCAGTGGAAAGGGCAGGCAATATTCAAGGGTTCAGCTGGGCTAACGTCTGGTAGAATTCTTTCATGGGTTTTTGGCTGAAATCCAGCACTGACCCACATGTGCAGCGAGTGTTCAAGAGACAGATAGTCTCTGTTTCCTGTTTTGGGGTTCTTGTGTGTGAGAAGTTGGTTTCAAAGTGTGAAGGACATAAAAATGTGGGAAAAAAAGAAGTTTCTTTTCACCCTCACCACCAGCCATGTTTGCACTGGCTTCGTGAGTAGATCAGGTTACCCATAGAAGGGGTTGTGGGAAGGGGAGTCCAGGCTAAGTCATTAATTTTGGAAAGAACAAAACAGAAGCAAAGAGGGGGTTATCCTGATGGCTAGGGCCCTGCTCTGGGAATACAGTCAGCTGGAGACCTTTTTGTTTTGGGTGTTGAAGCCTGGAACTTGGCCTGAGCTGGCTGCTGCCTGGTGCCCCATCCAGAATCTGTTTCCAGTGTGCTGTTGCTTCAGGGCTTAGGATCTTGCTGGGGGAAACCTTTCCTGGGCACTGGGGAACAGCAGAGGACAGTGGATGGAGCTTTTTTGTACAGTGCAGAACTGTGCAGTGGGGACCCGGGTCTTCCACTTTGTAAGCTGTGTGACCTTGGACAAGCCAGTCCCCTTACCCACTCTTCAAAGAGTCAGCGAGTTTTGTTGTCACGTGGCCAAATACTGCCAGCGTTCTGAATCACAAAAAAGCCAGCACGGAAGGATCAGCCTCAAAGGACTGTCCGTCTGCATGTGTGACCTTGGTCATGTAATTTCCTCCTCTCTGGATGGGTTTTGAGTTTTAAAACCGTAGGCTTTCCTCCCTCTTCCCCCAGTGCTGGGAATTGAATGCAGGACTTGGCTTTTGCTGGGTAAGTTCTCTACCCCTCAGCTGTATCCCCAGGCATTTATTTGTCTGTGAGGTACCTGAGGGTAAGCCAGTGTCATTGCCTAAGGGGGCTTATAGTAACAGCTACCTTCCAGAGGGGCTTTGTTTCTGTCCTCCCATCCCCCCAATAATGAAATAGCCTGGAAACTCCCCTTCCTCATCTCCAGTGGCTAGCCTGCTTAACTGATAGTGTCAGTATAAGCAGAGTAATTGGGTATGGGTAGCTCCCGAGGGGATCTATCTTGTGAGGTCACATCCTGCCTTGCGTTGGAGCCTGTTCTCCAGGCTAGACAACAGTTCCTCCACCGCTTTTCACCCTGTAGCCCAGGCTGGCCTTGAGTTCTTAGCAACCCTCCTGCCTCAGACTCCCCAAGCGCTAAGATTATATCTGTGTGCCCTGTTGTGTGTTTTATCTCATTTCAGTAGGGTCTAGCATAACTCAAGTTGGTCTTAACTATGGATGACCTTGGACTTCTGATTCTCTTCACCCCCATCCCCCTTGTGGTGGTCCTGTAGACTTTGGCCCCCAGACTCTTTTTATGTGGTGCTAAGAATCAAACTCAGGGTTTCAGACAAGCTAGGTAAGCACCATGTCCACCGAGTCACATCCCCGGCCACCTCAGCTTTTACAAGATGGAATTTCTTCCTTAGAGGATTTCTCTGAGCCCTTGAGGCCTCAGGGGGAAGGGGGAAGGGACAGGAGAGACAGGGGAGGGAGGAGGGAGGGAGGGGGAGAGGCAGGGGTGCGGGTGGGGAGGGTGGCATCACACCTGACTCTGCACTGCTGTCTCACACCTGCTTTCCAAGCCATAGACAGGCTGGTGAGAATGTCTCCCCATGGCCAGCACTCCCACAGAGGCGCCTCTCTGCCTTGTGTAGCTGAAGGAGGGGGCAAAGGGCAAGGTCTGAGCCTCTCCCTGCTCACTGGCGTTTCCAGTCCCTGCAGAGTTGATACTCAGAGCTCCGCCCACCTGCCTGATGGACAGATGAGCCCTGGGTTAGCATCCTTCGGTCAGCTCTTAGTTCCCAAAATTACACCATCCACACCCCAGGGTATTTTGTCCTTAATTTTGCAAGTGACAGGGTTGATGTTCCGAGCAATTTGCCTAGAAACTGAGCAGTCTGGGGACTCGACAGTCCTAGTCCAGAGCCTGTCTCTCACTTCCTGTTCTCTGGCCTGGGATGGCTCTCTAGTGCTGCTTGGTAATCCTGGTGGGTATAATGCCAACTGTGGGACCTGGCAGGAGGAGCTGAGGTCACACAGTTCCACTGAGCTCCCTCTTAGCTGATTTTAAAAACAAATCTTATTTACTTACTTATTAGTATTTATCATATATTGTTATATGTGATTATATGCAATATAATGAATTATATCATTTATTTATGTACATTGGTGTTTTTGCTTTTGCCTATGTCTGTGTGAGTTTGTCAGATCCCCTGGAAATGGAACTAAACAGTAAAGTTGTGAGCTGTCATGTGGGCGCTGGGGATTGAATCCGGGTCCTCCAGAAGAGCAGCCAGCGTTCTTAACTGCTAAGCCAATCAATCTCTCCAGTCCCTAAGTTAATTTTTTTAAAAAAAGTATATGAGTATTTTTCTGCATGTATGTATATGTATCGTGTCTGTGTGTGTGTGGTGCAAGCGGAGGTCAGAAGAGGGTATCAGATCCCCTGGAGCTGGAGTTTGGTGGTTGTATGCTGCCCGTCATGGGGGTGGGAACTGAATTCTGATCTGCTGCAGGAGCAGCAAGTGCTCTTAACTGCTAAGCCATCTCTCCACTCAACTCCTTCTCTGCTTTTTATTTTTTGAGATACTGTCTTGTGTAGCCCAGGGTAGCCCCTAACTTACTATGTGGCTGAGGTTGACCCTGAGTTGATATTCCTACACCCTGCTACCATGCATCACGTCAGCTGGCTTGTGTCCTTGTTTTAGGGGCCTGGGATGAAAGGTTATCTCATGTAGGTCTTACGTGAGGTAGGTAACGTTACTTTCCTTTGCATGGCTGGAAATGAGGTCCCAAGGGTGTGGTGTCTCTGGTACAGGTGCGCTTAGCTCCGCATCCAGCAGGCTCAAGGGGGCTATAGGGCTTTGAGCTGAGCAGGGATGAGATTGGATTTGTGTTCTAAAATGCTGCCAGCCACTGGGCTGAGAATCTCAGAGGCTCGGGGCAAGAAGCAGGGCCCAGTAGAGAGCTCCTCCGAGAAGCCAGGGAAGGGGAAGGATGCTTGGATTCTGAATTTGCCAATTGTTTTTGGGATATGAGAAAGTCCAGACAATGTCTTCGATACTTAAGTACTAACTGCCCGCAGGAGGGTGCTGCTCCCAAGACACTCTGCTTTGCTGTAGACGTAAGGCTGTGGGTTCCCCTTTGGGTTTAGGAATGGCCAGAACTTTCCCTTTTCCTTGAGGAGAGAGGGAACGGAAGCAGAGGTGTGGAGAAGCCACTGTCAGCAGGACCCCACATCTGGATTTGTTGGGGGCTCTCAGGCCTGGACGTGTTCTACATTTTTGGTTTAATCGTTATGGGGAGGTTAGATACAACGCCGGAGAGGTTACTGAACTGAACTGCTTTGGCTATTCAAATTTGGACAAGAAGAGAGGGTGGAGATTTGGTTATTCAAAGTCTGTCTAGTGGTGAGGTCAAGAGGCCAATGGCCCCCCTCCCCTTTATTTAAACCTGCATCTTCCGCCTGCTCTCTCTAAACGGCCTAGGGCTCTCTGAACCTTCACCTATAACTTGGGCATGAGACAGGGTCTTGGCTCTTGATCCCGACACTCTATTCACTCAGCCACTTCAGTTAATTAAAGCCAGTTCACTCTTTTATCCCTCCCGACCCCACAGCCTCCATATTTCTCCTACTTCTTCCCTCTCCCTGGAGTGGCTGACAATGACCACCATGGTCAACGTGGACACCCTTCCAGAATATGAGAAGAGTCAGATCAAGAGAGCCCTGGAGCTCGGGACGGTGATGACCGTATTCAGCGCCCGCAAATCTACTCCAGAGAGGAGGACGGTACAGATGATCATGGAGACACGGCAGGTGGCGTGGAGCAAGACGGCAGACAAGATCGAAGGCTTCTGTAAGTCCTTGCTGGGCAGAGGAGTGAGGTCCATCTGCCCTGACCTAGAGGAACACCTGTTCATCAGCTTGTCTATTTACATCTGTCACAGCTGTCAGGATGAATGTGGATTTGGTCCATTCCTTTTTAAAGATTTATTTATTTACTTATATAAGTACACTGAGGCTATCTTCAGACACACCGGAAGAAGGCATCAGATCCCATTACAGATGGTTGTGAGCCACCATGTGGTTGCTGGGTATTGAACTCAGGACCTCTGGAAGAGCAGCCAGTGTGCTTAACCGCTGAGCCATCTCTCCAGCCCCATTTGGTTCCACTTTGTGTGGGTGGGGGCGGGGTGAGGTTGAGAGCAGGTGGGGGAAGTTGATCCAGGAAAGTTCTTGTGAAACGGACAGCAACCCCAGTTGGTCAACTTGGCCCTGGTATTGAAACAGCAGCAGGGGTCATCCTAAAGGTAGTGCGCTGTCTGGCTTCTGAAGGGCTCACTGGCTGTGGGGTCTGGGGAGGCTGGGAACTTGGTAGCCAAATGCCTAAGGATTTATTTATTTTGTGTGATCCACAGCAGCAAGGAGTTCTTACTTTGGTGTCTGAAGGTACAGGGAAGAAAAAAAAAAATTATTGACTGTTTGCAGCTTTCCGATGAAATTCTGGTCCTGGTGGCTGTGCCTTCTCTTGTCACCTGACACTGGGCTGTTGGCTCAGTTCTGGGACTTTCTGAGGAGACTGTAGCAAACAGGAGTTTTCAGTTGCAGATGCGTGCCTTAATTTGCTTTCTTATTAATTATGAGTTTGTTTGTTTGTTTGTTTAAAATTTATTTATTCATTTTGGTGTGCACTTGTGGGTGTGTGCATGCTCATAGTATTTGTAGGAGGGTCAGGGGGACCACTTGTGGGAGTTGGCTCTCTCCTACGTGTGGGTTCCGGGGAAAGAACTCAGGTTATCTGGGTTGGTGGCAAGCACCTTTACCCACCGAGGGATCTTGCCCATCCTCTTTGTTTTACAAGGTTCTTATTGTTTTAGAAGGGTTTCATGTAGCCCAGGCTAGCCTAAAACTTGGAACATAGCTGAGGATGACTTTCAACTTACGATCTCCCTGCTTTTAGCTTTCAGAGCTGGGGTGAGAGGTGTATACCTCAACACTGCTATCTATCTATCTATCTATCTATCTATCTATCTATCTATCCATCTATTTATATGCTGTGCCGGGGATGGAACCCAGGGCTTGTGCAGAGTAGACAAGCAACTCTGCCAAATGAGCTATATCCCCAGGCCCCTACTGAATTGTTCACATGATTTTTCTTTATAGTCATTTCTTTGTGCGTATGTGTGTTATGGCATGCATGCACAGGTCAGAGGACAACTTACAGGAGCTGATCCTTTCCTCTTACTGTGTGGGTCCCGGGGATCAAACTTAAGTCATCCGGCTTGGTGGCAAGTGCCTTTATTCACGGAGCCATCTTGGCAGTCCCCTGAATAGCTTTTCATTGAAACATTATAATGTACTTTTGAAATAGCTGTGCTAGGAACTGAGGCAGGAGGATTGTGGGTTCAACAACTACATAGTGAGACCTTGCCTAAAAAAATGAAGTACTGTTAGAATTAACTGTGGAATTAACTCACAAGTGCCTTTCACCTCTGACCCTTCACCCATATCCTACATAAGCTCTGTCCCAGCTTGTTCTCTGTTGTTGTATACACACCATGACCGACGGCAAAAGATTTATTTCCATTTGCAGGTTTCGGCCCATCTTTGAGGAAAGCCAGGGCAAGAACTCAAAGCAGGAATGAAGAGACACCATGGTAGAATACTGCTTACTGATTTGCCTTGCTATATCTCTGGCTTGCTCGGCTAGCTTTCCTAGGGATGACGCTGCCCACGGTGGGCTGGACCCCCCTACATCCCTTAGCAATCAAGAAAATGTCCCACAGACAGGGCCACAGGACAATTCGATAGAGGCAATTACTCTTCCCAGGTGACTCTGGGTTGAGGACGCTTTGCAGGTGAAACTAAGGACAACAAGCTCTTTAGTAGTTTATTTAATCTTCTGGTAATATTCTGCCTTCATGTGATGGGTGTGTTTTCAATATTTTCATATAACTTCTGCTCCTTGGTTTCTTTTTACCCGGGGCTGGTTCCTAATCAGCACACATTGATCTGCCTCTTGCTTTCACCGGCCTGGCTGCACTGTGACAGTTTAACCCAGAGTGGGACATGGGCTGTTCCCAGTCATTTGTCACTAGCGGCAGCAATGGGGTTTCGAAGTCTTCTTAAAAAGTAAGTCATGATTTTATTGAAACAAGATTGACTTAACATACAGTTTACGGCTTAAAGAGACAATGCAAAGCCAGGTGTAGAGTAACTCAAGCCAGTAATCCCAGCCTCTGGGGGTTGAGGCAGGAGGATTAGAGGCTTGAAGAGAACCCCAAGCCAGGTATAGCAGCATGTAACTTTACTCCCAGCACTCGGGAGGCAGAGGCAGGTGGATCTCTGTGAGTTCCAGGGCAGCCTTTCTACGTAGAGAGTTCCAGGACAGCAGGGTTATTTAGAGAGACCCGGGAGAGAGGGATGGAGAGAGGTAAGGAGAGAGAGAGGGAGAGAGGAAAGGAGGGAGAGAGAAGGAGGGAGGGAGAGGGGGGAGAGAGGGAGAGGGAGAGAAAAGGGAAGGGGAAGGGGAAGGGGAGAGGGAGAAGGGGAGGGAAGGAGAGAGAGGGAGAGAAAGAGAGGAAAGGAGGGAGAGAGAAGGATGGAGATAGGGAGAAGGAGGGAGAAAGAAGGAAGGAGAGAGAGAAATAGAGATGCTATGCTGAGTTACATAAAAGCCAGGCATGGTGGCAGACACCTGTAATCTCAGGGCTGGGGAGGCAGACAGGAAGGTCCTTAGGGCTTGCTGGTCAGCCAGTCTAATGCCAATCAGTGAGGTGCAGGTTCAGTGAGGGACCATGACTCAGAATATAAGGTAGAGAGCAGTGAGGAGACACCAGTCACTGCCATCCACTTGCAAGTGCAAAAGGGCAACATGGTAGTTAGCATATCTCAACATGTTAGCATGCTGTGGGCAGTTCCGGAACATTGTCACCAAGTGGCCCCGCCCACTGACCCCCTTCCTTTGTCTCCCCCCCCCCCCCCAGCCCTGAATCTACTTTCTGTTTCTACAAATGCCATTTATAGAATGTTGTGTGGTGGCCGTTTCATGGACAGGGAATTCCAATTGTTTATGGGCTTTGCATGTGGCTTCTTTCTGCTTCGTGTCTTAAGATTTATCCACCTTTTGGTGTGAGATTTCCATCTCTTCATCTAATTTGAAGAGTGTGGCTCTGAGCGTTTGTGTACAGGCTTTTTACTTTTAACGATTTATTTTGTTTCTTCAAATAGATAAATTTATTTGTGTGTGTGTGTGTGTGTGTGTGTGTGTGTGTGTGTGTGCCTGCATGAGTTTATGGGCATCCCCCACCCCCACTGCATATGATCCCTGAATTTCACACTAAGCATGGGGGTGGAGGGAGCTCGAGAACCTACATCCAAACCTCTACACCAGGGATGGAGAGAAGGCTCTCTCTATGGTTAAGAGCACTGACTGCTCTTGCAGAGGGTCTAGGTTTAATTCCCAGCACCCATATGAAGTGACCCTCAGGTACCCACCAGTGCTGGGAATTAATCCTGCATGCAAGCTGTGGGCACCTCAGGTCAGGGTACAGTTTGTTTCCACCTTATGGGAGGGGGTTGATGTCACTCCGCAAAAGAAGCAGCTTTACTCTGCTCTTGAGCTATGAGGTCTGTCCCATACCTTCTCCCACACTGCCATAGGCTTCTGTTCTTGTCCATTCACTGGTCGAGTTGAGTGATTCTGCATAGTTCTTAATAACATTTTTTAGGAAACAATTCATTATTACAATCTCTGTCTCCGTCTCCCTCCGTCTCCTCTCCCTCTCCCTCTCTCTCTCCCTCTCCCTCTTTCCCTCTCCCTCTTTCCCTCTCCCTCTTTCCCTCTCCCTCTCCTTTTCCCCCTTCCCCCTCCCTCTCTCCCTCCCCCTCTCCCTCTCTCCCTCTCTCCTTCTCCCTCTCTCCCTCTCCCTCTCTCCCCCCTCCCTCTCCCTCTCTCCCTCTCTCTCTCTCCCCCCTCCCTCTCCCTCTCCCCCTCCCTCTCCTTTCTCTCCCCCTCCCTCTCCCCCTCCCTCTCCCCCTCCCTCTCCTCCCTCTCCCCCTCCCTCTCCCCCTCCCTCTCCCCCTCCCTCTTCCCCTCCCCCCCTCTGTGTCCGTGTGCGTGCATTTGTAACATAACCTCTTATTGTCTGTTTCCCTCTCAACCTACCTTAGTTTGGAGATAGCTCTGCCAGGTACCTGATAGAGTTATGGCAGTTGCTAAATTAGATGTAAATCTCTTGGAGCCCACAGCATCCTGCATTGGCTGCCACTGCATATGCTATGGCTCTGTGTGAGCGATGAGGAGACTCATCAGAGGGGCTCTCCTGCCCCACAGCATCTGACAAACCCTGCCAATGCTCCTCCTCTGATTTCTGCATCCTTACGGTAGAATACTCACAGCAGAAGAGCTGCCTTGTGTGGAGAGTGAGGAGCAGGATTTGACAGCTGGCCAGCGACGATGGCAAGGATGGGAGGATGGCATACTGAAGCAGGCACTGTGGGAGCCACAGATGCAAAGGAACAGATTGTGGGTCAGATCCAGAGAGGGTTCAGTTGGGTCATTGTTCTAATCCTTGTGGCCTAGCCAGAGGGACTTGGTGGGAGTACTTAGCTAGTGTGGTTATGGGTCGCATGATGACGGTGGTGGTGACGATGACATTGAGGCTGATTGTGAGTATTGTGGTGTGATGCCGCTGATTGTGATGGTGGTTATTGATGCATTTATAAAAGGGTAAAGAGATATAGAATATGTTCTATGGGTGTGTGGTGAGGTATTGGGGAAAGGGAAGTCTCAGTGGGCCCATGCTGAGGCATCCCTTCTCCCTGAGGGACCAGCCACACAATGCTTTAGTATAGGTTAGAGTTTATTCAGGGCATGGGGAGGGGAGTTAAGAGTGTAGGAGAGGGAGAGAGAGAGAGAGAGAGAGAGAGAGAGAGAGAGAGAGGTAGAGACCAGCCATGAACACTTGGAGAGAGGGGGAAAGGAAGGGGGAAGGGGTGAGGGGACAGAGGGATCAAGTGATCAAGAGAGAGCAAGAGAGAGAGGGGGCAAGCAGCCCCTTTTATAGTGGGCTAGGCCTACCTGGCTGTTGTCAGGTAATTGTGAGGAGGAGCATACCTGGCTGTTGCCACATAACTGTGGGGGTGGAGTTTAGATAGAATGCTAACATTTATGCTGGTCTGACTGTGATGGTATTGGTGGTGCTGATGATGGTGCAGATTGTGATGGTGGTGATGGTGATGGTGGAAGATCACCAGAATGGTGATCTCAGGCAACCCTTGCCACAGCAGGGGGAAAGGCCACAATCCCTGTGTGCAGAAGCCGCTCTGTTGAGTGCCTGGATGTGTGGGGAGACTAGATGGAGGGTGAGCGGGAACCTGGATCAAGGATGCAGATGGGCTGTTGGGCAAGGAGAGAAAGTGATGTTTCCCTGTATCCACCTTCATTGTGATGTCTGTCCTTGGATGTGGCAGTGGTCAGGTTTATGTCCATTTGACAAAAGCTAATGTCATCTGAGAGAAGGGAACCTCACTTGAGAAAACACCTCCATAAGATTGGGCCATAACAAGGCTATTGGTTGCTACCCACAAACTGATGGCTAGCCCCAGTTGCTGAAGACAATGCCTACAGAACTCACTGAACGTGGAGAAATGGAACTGGTGCCTCCCTAGAGTCGTCACTGGCTCTCCTGACTACTGACGAGTGTTTGTGGTACTGGAAGGTACTCTTCTCGCTATCTGAGAGGAATGGCAAACATCCACTCAGTCACAAATCCTTTGATCTACCATGGTCATCCGCCTAAAAGATGCACGGGTGCAGTAGCGGCACTAAAGTTGTGGGTGTAACCAACTAATATCTGATTGGATTTAAGTTCACCCCGTGGGGCATCACCCATGTCTGATACTGTTTGGGTGGCTAAGAATCTGAGAATAGGTAGACCACAGACTTAGGGTAAAACAAAATAAAGGTATGTAGCAAACACATGGCCCCCTTAACAACATTTTGCTATACTCACAGATAAATGTCTCACTCGGCCGTGGGCAGAGAATCTTCCTACTGCCATAGATGGAATAAATACAGACCCACACTGGTCAATACGCTGAGTAAGGACTCTGGGACCTCAGTCCTCAATGGGAGGTCTCCATCAAATCCCTCCTTTCGGGGCTCAGGGAGCTCTGTGGAATAAGAGGAAAGAGACATCGTAAGAGCCAAAGGGGATGGAAGACAGCAAGAAAACAAGGCCTTCTAGACACGGAGGAGTGCCACTCAGAGGAACGCAGAGAGAGTGGCAGCAGGCACAGGGCTTGCACAGGTCTATGAGGTCCCAGGGATGAGAGGGAAATGGATGCAAAAACCCATCTGTAACCCAGAAGATACCTCCAATTACTAACCGCTCACAAAGGAAAAGTTATTTTTCTCCAACACAATCTCACTGGGTATACAAACCACACTTAAGGACAGGCCCCATGCCCAATAGTAGATGGTCAACACAAAATGCGTGGTAGTTTTGGAGTGGGTTTTGTTTCACAATGCTCTTTCTGGGCCCTTTTGTTTGTTTGTTTTTGTTTTTATTAAAGATATATTTATTTATTTTATGTTTATGAGTACACTGTAGCTGTCTTCAGACACCAGAAGAGGGCATTGGATTCTCTTACAGATGGTTGTGAGCCACCATGTGGTTTTTGGGAATTGAACTCAGGACCTCTGGAAGAGCAGTCAGTGCTCTTAACCATTGAGCCATCTCTCCAGCCCATTTTTTTGTTTGTTTGTTTTGTTGTTGTTGTTGTTTTTATTTTAAACCTTACAGGCCTTTTGCTAATATGTTGTGGTTTCTGATTTTTGTTTTTATGGATTTTTCTTGTGTGTGAATGTGTGTATCTCTGTATGTGTTTCTTGTGCTCTCTCTCTCTCTTTCTCTCTTTTACAAGTCTGATTGTTTTGTCTTGTTGTGTTCTGTTTGTATTATTTATTTTATTTTTTGAGACAGAGTTTCTCTGTGTAGTTCTGACTGTCCTGGAACTTACTCTGTAGACCAGGCTGGCTTCAAACTCAGAGATCCACCTGCTTCTTCCTCCCAAGTGCTGGGATTAAAGCCATGTGTTTTCTACTTTATGTTAATTAATTAGTTAATTATTATTGCTTGTTTGTTTTCTAATACAAGAGAAAGCAAGGTGTGGATGTGGGTGGGTAAGATCTGGGAGTAGTTACGGGAGGGAAAACTGTAACCAGAATATATTGTGTGGAAAAGCATATTTTTAAAAAATTAATAAAATTGAAAAAAAAAAAAAGAGGCTGTAAGCAAGCTTTTTCTTAATTAGTGACTGATGTGTGAGCGCCCAGCCCATTATGAGTGGTGTCACCACCTGGGCCCAGATGCTATAAGAGAGAAGACTGAGCAAACCATGAGGAGCAAGCCAGTAAGCAGCCCTCCTCCATGGCCTCTGCATCAGCTCCTGCCTCCACGCTCCTACCCTGCTTGACTTCCTCCCTTGGCTTTCCTCAGCAGATTGTGATTCAGGATATGTAAGCCAAACAACCCCTCTCCAACCTGAGCTGCTTTCTTCTTGCTATTCTTTCAGACATAGAGGGCCTGGGAGGTTGTATCTGGAAGCTTGGTTTCTAGAATAACCTTCCTTTTTTGTGCCTGCTGTGCGCCTCTCTGGGGTGCCCCTTCTGCACATCGAAGCAGCTGGACAAAGGAATGCAATTGGCATTTTGATTTTGGTTGTGGTGCCCTGGGTTATGCTGATATCTGAGGCCTTTCTTCTATCCGTTGCTGTTGAGCAAATACTCAAAGAGGACCTGGGCTCCGTCATCACGATGCCTGATACTTATGCCTTGGGGTACAGACGAGACAGGACAGTGATGACTTCTAAAGACCCAAGGAACTCTTCACCAGGGCTTGGAGCTTGCCACAGGGGCCAGGCTGGCTGGTCAGGGAGGGTCTGGGGCTCTTCACTCACTTTGCCTCCCCAGTGCCAGAATTGCAAGTGCACGCCAGGGCACAGGCGTTCGTACCCAGGTACCAAGGATTGGGCTTGGGTTCTCATGCTTATGTAGCAAGTACTTTATCACACAGCCATCTCCCCAGAACCAAATGGTAGCCTTTGGTGAATCCTTTTGGAGATTACTTGTCCCCAACACTTGCCTATATTGAGTGTGAACAGGGGTCGAACCCTAGAGATAACAGAGCCCTGCAGCACTGTGAACAAAACTAGATGCCCTGGTGCCAGTTGCCCTGTTTGTGGGCAGTGCCACACCTTACTCTGCAATGTAGGCTTGGGAGGGAAGAGACAGTCTGTTTAGAGGGGAGAGTCCAACCCCCACCAGTTTATTTACACAATAAACGAATCAGGAAAAGGACCTATATGTAATCTTGGTTCCCAAGGTTTGTCCCTGAATATATCACTATCTGGGTTTCAGAGACAGACAGTGGCTCTGAGCTGTGTGGCTCTTCACTCACACAATGTGATTCTATTTTGGCCTCCCCACCCCCACCCCCCACCCCGTCTTCTCTCCCTCTGTTCTTCCTTTCCTCTTTTCTTCCCTTCCTCTTCTGAGTCTTTCTCTACAGTTCACAGTGACCCTAAACCTGGAGAGCACCTCCCGATTCTACCCCCCCCCCCATGCTGGGATTATAGGCATGTGCCACCATGTACAGCTTCTAGGACTTCAGTTTTCTTATTGGTATTGACAGCAGAACATATTTGTCCCCAGGGTGTCATGGGACTGACTTTATGAATGTTTGTAACTGAGAAGACGGAAGGTTCTTTACAGAGTGTGTCTTAGCCTCTCAGATGGGTGTGCCTGAAACACTGGGTCACTAGCAGGTGCCGGTGCATGAGATATGGAGACGGCCCCAGGTGTAGCTTGCACATGTTGGTGGGGTCAGCCTCCTTGCTCTTCTGTGGCCAAGTCGAGGGTCCCGCCAGAGTAGGCCTAGGATGTGAGGCTGTGTGCGGATGGGCAGCCTGGCTCCGTGCCTCCTTTCTCCTATAGGCCGGGAGGCCTGGGCTGTTCTGGGCTTACAGGGGTGATGTGCATAGGCTGTGGATGGTTCAGCAGACAGCTCCAGGTGGTGTCGATTCAGTGCAGCTCTCTGCAGCAGAGATTGGGGAGCTGCAGCTTGCACTTCTAAGTTGAGGTGGTGGTCATGGGTGGGCGGACCTTTTTTGGGTGTGTGTGTGAAGTGCTGGCGTGGAGGATTCTGTTCTGAGAAAGAAGAAAATGGGAACTTAGTAATCTGTAGAAAAGAAAGTAGCAACATGGCCTCAGCAGGAGGAGGGGCCAGCCAGGACTCCACCTCCCAGAAAGAAGGAGAAGGAAGAGGGGGAGGAGGAGGAAGAGGAAGAGGAAGATGATGAGGAGGAGAAGGAGGAAGAAGAGGGGGAAGAGGAAGAGGAAGGGGAGGAGAGAAGGAGGGTGGGGAGGCTGGGTCAGGAGCTGAGGTCTCTCTGGCTTCTGCAGCATCTGCAGACTGGCCTGCTGCAAGCCTCACCCCTGGATAGTCATCCAGACTGACTGTGTGGAGAAGGCTCGTGTCCCTGAGGTACACTAAGTAGCAGGCCTGGTGTCCTGAGGGTTAACTGTGGAAGTAGACCTCAGAGTGGTCCTTTTACTTGACTTTATCATTCCTAAGTGAAACCAAAGGCATCCTACCCCAAATGAGCCTGCTGTAGAGACGTTTCGAGAATTCATCCATAGATGCATTTAAAACTATAACTGAGCCAGGCGGTGGTGGCGCACGCCTTTAATCCCAGCACTTGGGAGGCAGAGGCAGGCGGATTTCTGAGTTTGAGGCCAGGCTGGTCTACAGAGTGAGTTCCAGGACAGTCAGGACTACACAGAGAAACCTTGTCTCGAAAAACCAAAAGAAAAAAAAAAAAAAACCTATAACTGGGTGAGAACATCCACTTAGTTCTCCACCTGGGAAAAACATAATCAGATGCCGAAATCAAACCCCTCCTGTTTGCTTGTTTGTTTGCTTATTTCTTTTAAAAATGGAAGATCCAGATATGCTTTTACAAAATGCTATCTTTTATAATAGATTCCAGATATGCCCTTTTCCATTTTGTGGCTCTCTGATTGCATAATTGTGAATTAGTTTACATATTGAGTATGAGATGGAAGGCAATGTGGCAGGTGCTCCATGCTGTAGAGCAGAGTTTAGCCAGGCCTGAGGGCTTTGGGCTCTCTCTCTCCCTGGCCTGTTGTCCCAGCTGTTCAGGAGGATCATAGGTTCAAGGCCTGTCTGGACTAAAGAGTGAGTTCAAAGCTGTGTGTGGTGCCTTGTATCTTGAACCTGGCACTTGGGAGGTGGAGGCAGGAGGATCTGATCAGCTACATAGGGAGTTCTTGAGACAGCCTGGACTATTCAAGACCCTTCTTTCCCTCCTCTCAAAATAAAACAAAACAAACATGACAAAAGACACAGTAAATGCAAGATCAGCCTGAGCAACCATAGCAAGGTTGTCTTAAATAAAAAAAAAATTTTTTTAAATGTATTTGTTGGGGCAGTCTTAGCTTGGGCTAGCAAGATGGCTCAGTGGATAAAGGGACTGTTGTCAAATGTGACAACATGGGCAAAACTTTGAATGTCTTGCCCTAATTGGTGAAAGGCTTTTTGTAAGAGGGGATTATAGGATGGCTGTTGAGATGTCACAGTGATCCTGGGTGATGGAGCTAGAACTGATGTAGTCACAAGGGTTCTTAGAGAGAGGTGTAAAGGTCAAAGTTGGAGAGGGAAAAGCAGATGGTATTTTGTTGGCTTTGAAGAAAGGGGCCACACACCAAGGAATACAGGCTGTTTCTAAACACTGGGAGTGTCACGGGAACTAACTTCTGAGCCTTCACAAAGAACCTGGTGGTGCTTGGAACTGTGAGATGAAAAAATTGAGTTGTCTTCACCTACTCGGTATGCCAGAATGGAAACTTCTGTGTTCTCTTGACCAGTGTGAATAAGAGAAACTGCTGGCTTTGAGTCTTTTATTTTTATGAAGTCAAATAAAAGTACAGCTAGGTCTTGCATATACCTCTCTCTCCCTCCCGAAAAAATACTATGGTGACTCAGTAGTGACCATTTTCATACCTGTAATCCTAGCACTTGGGAAGCAGAGGCAGGAAGGTCACTGTAAGTTTAAGGCCAGCCTGGTCTACATAGTATCAGACCAGCCTAGTCAATACAGTAGTACCAGGTCAGCTAGTGCTACATGGTAACATCCTGTCTCATCAAAATGAAAATTGACAATAAACACATTATTTTGTTTTTCTATTAAAAAAAAAAGAACCCTGGGTAATATGTAGCCCTCAAACAATTTGCATGTTGTTCTGTGTCTGAGGATTGTTTATGTACATATCAGAAGCTTTAGTATTAAATCTTTTATGTTCGTGTGTGTGTGTGTGTGTGTGCGCATGCACATGAAGGTCAGAGGACTTTGGGGGGAGGGTTCCTTAATTACTTTCTATTGTGTTTCTTGAAGTAGAGTCTCTCACTGAACCTGGCAGATTCAGTTAGGCTGGCTGCTTGTGAGCTGCAGGGATCCTCCAGTCTCCCTCTCCCTGGCAGAGGCAATACAAACCTCTCTCTCTCTCTCTCTCTCTCTCTCTCTCTCTCTCTCTCTCTCTGTCTGTCTCATGTGATGGTTATCTGAACTCAGGTCCTTCACAATTTCTCGGCAAGCACTCTATTAGCTGAGGCTTCTCCCAGCTCCCCGATACTTTAAACATATTTCCCTCAACAAATTCATGTGCCAGACCTGGCCTTTCAAGTTTTTTGGTAGTGACAATCTGCCCTGCATCAGTCTTCCTCCCATGTTGTTTGAAACGAGTCTACTGTTTAAGGTTTGTTTCTTAAACCAGTTGTCTACTTTTGGGGTTATTATGCAATCCTATGTTTTCCTATATCAGATATTGTTTCTGGAAACTTTTTTTTTTTAATAGCTAAACTTAGGCAAATTCTCTGTGGTTTTCATTGGATAGATTTCTAAACACAGCTGTGTGGTGGTCAGTTTTCCTCAGGAGACTTGTACCTTCGGTCCTCCTCCCGCCCCCATCATCCACCCTCGACAGGCTTTTAGAGGCCTGCAGTTTGAGCAGCAGAAACTGTGCTTGCTGCAGTCAGGTGTGGCGCAGTGCTTTCTTCTCGCCTGCAGGGTGTTTGTTCTGGCCCAGGCCACCAAACCTCAGGACTGAACAGGCAGGCTGCTTTTGGCTGGAGGGTTACAAAGCCTGCCTCAGCACCTCAGCTAGACAGTATGGAAGATGGGGAAACTTTGGTTGAGGCGGTGGCCAGCCCAGCCTTTCTTTCAATCCTCATGTCAAGTCTGGGAAGTAGATGCTTTCCCAGTCTCCTCAGGGTGAAAGATCTGGTTTGAGGGAAGGCAATGGTTGGTACAATGTTTGTAATCCTAGCACCGGGAAGTGGAGCAGAGATGGATTCCTGGGACTTGCTGACCAGCTTCCTTTCCAAGCATGGATGCTATTCCACCTCTGTTCCCAACCTGGCATCTCCCCTTGGGAGCTTCATCAGGCAAGCTCCAGGTGAGAGAAACGAGGTGGGTAGCTCCTGAGGCACAACACCTGAGTTTGACTTCTGGCTTTGACACTCACATGTACATATTTACATGTGTAACTGTACATACATGGACACGTGTGATGGTTAGTTTTACATAATTCTTATTTCTATTACATCTTTGGTTTGTGTGTGTGTTTGTGTGTGTACATGTACATACAACCCCACTAAACATAAATGATATATTCTTACACAGATACATTTTAAAATGGGCTGGGGATATAGCCCAGTGGTCCAGTGGCATGTTCTGAGCCATGGGTTCAGGCCTCAGTCCCTACCACCCCAAATAACTTATTGTATGACTTTTTGTTTTTGTTCTTTTGTTTTATTTTTTTGGACAGGGTTTCTCTGTGTAACAGAGCCCTGGTTGTTCTGGACTCACTTTGTAGACCCGGTTCACAGAGATCTACCTGCCTCTATCTCTGTCTCCTGAGTGCTGGGATTAAAGGCGTGTGCTACCATGCCCAGCTATTACACAATTTTTAAAATCAATAGTATTTATAGCTAAACCACTGCTCACAGTAGCGGACTTCTGTTTTTATTTTAACCTTCTTGGGCCCTAGGGTGGCCGCCTTTCACAGATATGGTGCTCACAATGGTGTTGATGAGAATATTCTAGAAGCCTGAGCACAGAGCACATGGACATGAACATGGAACAACAGAGCGTGAGTTCTGAGCTGGGGAGATGCCTCCGTGGGTAAAGTGCTTGCTGTACATAAGCAAGGACCTGAGTTCAAATCCCCAGAACCCACGGTAGCCTGTAAACACAGTGGGTTTGGGATGAGAGGGGAGGTGAAGACCAGGAGCTCACGGGCATGCTATGCTAGCTTTCGAGTACAGCTGAGAACAAGAGACTCTCAAAGATGGAAGGTCAGGACGGATGCCTGAGGTTGACCTTTGACCTCTTTACATGGTGGGCAGAGCAGATAGAGGGAGAGGAAGTGAGTCCTTGCTGGAGTCTAGAGTAATTCTCTGCCTCTCTTGTTTCTGACCGGTGCTAGAAATTAAGCTTGGAACCTTATATATGTTGGGTAAGGGCTCTGCTTCTGAGCTACAAGAAGCTCTTACCTTACATTTGACCTTTTAGGGGACAAAAAAGAACCCCCCATACCCTTGTGTGTGTGTGTGTGTGTGTGTGTGTGTGTGCGCGCACCTTTTGGTAGACAGCTGCTCTACACACCCTCAGCCTCAACAACAGTGCAGTGTTTGCAGGCGCCAACCTGCCTTTGTTTGTTCAATACACGTTCAACTTCGGATGTCACGTGGAAGGTGTGGCATAAACTCTCCTCGTGCCAGGTCTGGTGCTTCAGGCCAGGGTATCTGTGTTTAGTGAGCATATATACCTCATACCTGTATGATCAAAGATGTCTACTTTTTCCCTAAATACCCCCATCTCCATGCCAAGTTCCTCTGCCTGCCATCTGAACAGTGTCCCTGAGAAGATCACAAAAAAAAAAAAAATGTGTTTCAAGGACTGGGACATGGGTGCCCTTGAAGGAGTTGATGGAGCAGCTGTCACGTGTCAGCTTCCCTCTGAGCACCTGTAACCTGGGCACCTGTAACCATGTGATGTGTATGGATAGTCTCATGTAGCGTGTAGGCAGCATCCCCAGCCTGTGACTCTCTTACCCATTTTATGGAACCATAGAGTGATCTTGAGAGACCCAACAAAGTCACCAGGCCCTCTAGGGAACTACATCAGACAGCTGTCTCTAGTCACCTCGTGTTCCCAAACCTTTAGATTAAAAGTTAGAAAAGGACGGAGCTCCAGGCTGGGAAGGAATGTTGACAAAACACGGCTGACAAAGGACCTGTATCCAAAACAAGGAGTTTCAAAACAGGACAGGCAACCCAATTAAAAGTGGGCCAAAGATTTGAACTCCCTTCCTGGCCCCATCCACCTTCCTGCCTTTCATCCTGTTGAAGCTGCATGCAGCAGCTTCTGGGCCAGCGACATTTAGATGACCCCAGTGTAGGTCACGTGTGCACTTTAAAAACTGCTAGTTAACACATTAAAAAGGGGCAAGAAGGAATGAATGAAACTAAATAGGTTATATTTAATTTAGTATAACTGAAGTGTTACTTTAACATATGTACGTGTAACATGTAACGTATTAATGAAGCACTAAATTAAAAAGTATTATTTTATAGGTACGAGTGTTTTTCTTGTGTGTATGTATATGCACCATGTGCATACCTGGTACCTGCTGAGGTCAGAAGAGGGCATCGGATACCCCGAGACTGTAGTGACAGATGGTTATGAGCCATTATGTAGGTGCTGGGATTTGAACCAGGCACTCTGCAAGAGCAACAGGTATTACTAATCATTGAACCAACTCTCTAGCCCTGAGACATTTAATCTTGTTTTCTTTTTTTTTAAGATTTATTTTGTACATATGACTGTTTTGTCTTCATGTGTGACTGTGTACCACATGCGTGCCTGGTGCCCATGGAGGTCAGAAGATCCCCCGGAACTGGAGTTATAGATGGTTGTGATCTACCATTTACGTGCTAGGAACCAAACCCTGATCCTCTGCAAGAGCAGCAAGTGATTTTAACCACTGAGCCATCCTCCTGCCCTATTAACATTTTACATTATTGTTTGGGGTCTGACTCTACCAAATCTACTGATTTTGTTTGTTTGTTTTTGTTTTTGAGTCAGGGATCTAATTTTGTAGCTCACAATGGCTGGAAACTCAGTATCATTAGTACTGGGATTATAGGCATGTATTATCACACCTATCGTGTACATGTGCATGCGTGTGCATATGTGTATGTGTACAGGTATGTGCATGTGTGTATGCATGTATGCACACGTGTGTGTGTGTGTATGCTGATGCATGCATGCCTTAGTGTGCTTTTGGAGGTCAGAGGATAACCTGAAGGGGTCAATTCTTTGCTTCCAGCTGTGGGTTCTGGAGATCAAACTCAGGTTGTCAGGCTTGGCTGCAAGTGTCTTTTACCCGCTGAGCCATCTCACCAGCCCCAGTTTTACTGTTTAACCAGTCTCTCAGCACTGTACCTCTTTCTGTCATCCCTTCTTTCCTTCTTTATATCACACACCTATCCATTGAATAACTATCACCTCACCGCCAAGAACCTAGGAACTGACGAAAGACACATGCTGTTTATAGTGCACCTTTACCCTTCCCTTGTTGGTGACAAGCAAGCAGACACTGTGAGTGTGTCCTAGGGAAAATGAGAGTGATTGCTGCTACTTTAGGGGAACCCTAGGAAGTTTCATACCAGTCTCAGGAAAGCATTGGCAAAGCGGTGGTACAGCGGTACCTACCTCATGTGCTGGTAGGAAAACGAGAGACCTGGGGTGTCAACCACTGGGCTCAGCACTCCATCTGAGTATTTCTGTTGTCAGGACCATCCTTAGAGGATGGATTTGCTTCTCTGGGGTCCAGGACAAGGCCAGTGTTCCTGTTGGTCACTCCGGAGGAGAACGTATCGGGCATGGTATTGATTTTCTCGTGCAGTCTAGCAAAACCCATCCAATAACAGGCTCAAAACAACCCCTCATTGAGCAAGGATTTCAGGAGGGTTCAACTGGCAGGTGTGTCTGTGTCTCAACTGGTGTTGACTGAAGGCCCTCACCCAGACACAATCTGCTGAAGGCTGGGGTGGAGGATACGTGACAGTAAAAGCTGTCAGTCATTCTGGCATGTCCTCTCAGTCAAACCAACCACAGGGCTGATTCTCATGGTGGAGACCGTGGTACCCGGGTACAGCTTGCCAGGCCTTGACTTTGGTGTTTTGGGGCTGTCTAGAAGACAGCAGTAAGGACCTTTGTGATGAGAGGATGTGTCTGGTTGGGAACGGGGAGCCCAGGGCCAATCAGTAGTGGTAGCTGGCACGTCTTGTCCTTCACATGGCCTCTCCCTCTGCAGTAGTCCAGTGGGCTTTCTTGAATGGTAGGCTCAGGGTCATGTGCTCCTACAGAGTAGATGGAGGACCTCAAGGTTTCTTGAGTTACAGTTTCCCTTTTGTCTTGTCCTCTTAATGGTGAAAGTGGGTCACAAACTGAGGAGTTTGGGTGGTGCTGGTAAAGAGGTAGCGACCATGTCCCCGTGTTTCAGTGGCTCATGGTGGCCTCCTTGTCCACTGCTGACCTGGGCGATACTGTCTAACCGCATCTCGTGGGGCTTTGAAGTGGTCTTGGATCCTGTGTCAGGTTTTTTTTTTTTTTTTTTTTTTCTTCCTGTCACTGCCTCAGTAAACAAGCTTCTCAGTTTCCAGGCCTCACCTGTCCTTCAAGAAACTGATGTCATGTGTGGAACATCATAGAAGGCACCATGAATCTTTTGTTTCAGGTGTAGTTTTCTCCTTTTTTTTTTTTTTTTTTTTTTTTAAAGTTTTCATATAATATAGTTTGATCGTATTCCCCCTCCCCCATCCCTTCCAGATCCCCCTTACCTCCTACTCACATGACTCTATGTTCTTTCCCTCCCTCTTTGAAACAAACAGAAAATGCTTTATTTAAATTATTATTATTTTTTATATGTGACGTGCATGTTTGTGTGGACGTGCGTGTGTCTGTGTCACAGCGGGCGGGAGGACACCTGATGCCCTTCCCTGTGCTTCCTCTTCACTGTTGCAGTCCGCCTTAGTCTCACTCAACCAGGAGCTCGTGGTTTGTTGGCTAAACTGCTGGCTGCTGGGCTACAGTGATCTTTCTGTTTGTGTCCATTACCCCCGTCCGCCTCCTAGTCCTAAGGTTATAAGTGTGGCCAAGCCTGGCTTCTTATATCTACTTTGGGAATCCAAACTCAGATCTTCACACGCATCGAGCCATCCATCTCTCCAGCCTGTTTGTTTTGAGACAGGGTCACATTATCCCAGGCAGGCTTTGAAAGCGTTATGCAGCTAAGGATCACACTGGATTTCCGACTCTCCTGCTTCTTCCTCCCTAGTGCTGGGGTTACAGGCATGCACTAGCCTGCTCAGTTTATGTGGTACTGGGGATCATATCCAGGGTCTTGTGCATGCTAGGTCAGCCCTCTACCAACTGAACCATATGTTTTTCACATGTTTATGGAGAACACAACCTGTGTCAGGACAAGGCAGGTAAGCCTTGTTGAACCTGTGTCCTTGGCAGAAATGGGGGCTTGCATGAGGCCTAGAAGCTGAGGGAAAATTGAAGTCCCATGTTGGGAGGGAGGGAGAAAGAGAAACCTGGTTGTCATCTCCTCTCTGGTCCTTCCTCTCATGGGACCTAGGCTCCAACACTTCCTCTCTGTGGCTGGCATGCCTGGCCTGCTCACTGAGGGTTACAACACCTGCTTCTCGGGGCTGTTGTGGGGACGGAGGGGTTTCTGTGCTCGGCTATTACCACAGCCCTTTGAGACTCAGGGATTCTCATCAGGGAGGCCCTTTCTGCCTGAGAGGGCCCAAGGTTCAGTTGCTTTTCACTTTCAGTCTCCTGTTTGCTCTGACCGTTTGTCTCTTTCCTTCTCTTTGGGATTTGGTCATCCTATAATTACACATCTGTATGGGCAGATGTTTCCCTCTTTCAGTCAGCTCCTGGAAGGGCTGTTTGTTGCTTGTGCCGTTTTAAAGCCTCACATGACCAGCACATTCCAGGCACATGGTACACACTGAGCAGGTAGAGGTGATGTCCCTGCTCCCCTGACCTCAGGGACACCTATCTGCTGAGGTGAAGTGGAACTCCATGTGTTCAGCAAGGGCTATGTTTCTAGAAACTTCTGTGGCCTGGAGGAGAGCCAGGCCAGAGCCAGCTAGCCGGGAACACCCTTCCTTAGATGTGGGAGGCTTGGCTGGCGCTGTGGGTAGAGGAAATGTCTAGAATAGGTTGTGTGAGGATGCCCCTTGTCTTGAGTTTCCAAGGAAACTCTGGGCTGCCCAAGCCATCTCTCTGGCTCAGGGGAGCAATGAGAAGTAGAGAAGCATCATGGGAGTTAGCGTTCAAGTGGCTTTTGCTTATGGAACACTTAGTTCTATTTTTTCTTTCCATTTTCATATGTATGTGTGTTGTATGTGAATATGTGTGAGCCCATATGTGTGAAGTTCATGCAGAGGCCCAAAGTTGGAGTTGAGAATCACCCTCTACTCCTCATTCAAGAGCACTCAGCTATAGACCAGCTAATGGAAGTGAGGCAGCCTTCTTCCCCATTGCTCTGGAGCACTCCAGGGTCTGAAGACACACTCACGGACGAGCTTGGCCATGCCACCGTTCCCGCTTATAAAATGGGGGACAGTGTGAGCCGCTTTATCAGATTGCTGTGGAGACGAAGTGGGTTAAAATCTGAGGGACCAGATTGTGCACAGCCCATGCCCGGTGCACATGCTAACTGTGTGGCAGCTGGCGATGGTAGCATAATGGTTTTTATCTGTTGCTGGGTAGCAAACCTCTCCAAACTGTAGTAGAGGCCTTAGAGAAGCCAGAACCTTTGGGTACCCAGTAAGGGCTGCAAGCAGGGCAATGACACACTCAGCTCCTTGCTGCCAGGGGATCGAGGCAGCCTGATTGCTGTCACATTGCATGGCCCACATAGTATCAGAGCCCAGCTCCTCCACCCTGCCTCAAAGCCCCATTCCTCTACTTTGATCACATAGCACATATTAACTAAGCCTGCTTCCTGGTGATGCAAGACCTCCCCTTCACTCAGAGCTTTAAAAGTAGGCACCCTGCTTTGCCCCAAGGGGCAGAAATTCTCTTCTAGAGGCCTTCTTCTTGACCGTTGTAGATACCCAGAAATCTCTTGCCCCAGAGATGGTTCAATTCAGCATCTCTTGCTCTCAAACTCCCTCCCTTCTTCGTCCCTAAAACCCAACAGGAGGAAGTTGGAGGGCATTGTGGAGGAACATCATGTTGGAGCTGTCACCCTGGAGGTATGCAGCCTTTGGGGATGGTTCTGTGGCTTCCTCTGGGTCACAGGTTCCTGGGCAGCGTCTGCCTGTTCTGAGATGGCTGGTGTTTGTTTTGAGATGGGCCCTGATTTTCTGATGGGCTTGGTGAGGCTTTGCTAGCTGCTATGAACCCTGCCTTTGCTGGGCTGGCCCTCCAGCTTTTCATTTGAGCCTCAGGAAGTGGCTGTGTAGAGAAGGCACAACGGAGGGTGGGGAGCTTTGGGTCACTGGCGCACAAAGCCCCAAAATAGATCATTTTCTAAGTCGCCAAAGCAGTGGGGGTTGGGAGGGGGCATCAGCAGAGGCAGATGCTTTGCATAATCTCCTACCCAGAAGGAAAGGTTTTTTTTTTTTTTTTTTTTTTTTTTTTTTCTTTTCTTTTCTACAAACAGGTTTTTGGAACAAAAGAATCCCCAAGGGACTTGAAAAAAGATCCAAGTGTTTGGTTCAGAGCATCACAAAATGAGAGCCAGGTTCAAATCCCCAGCCTACCATTTACAAGCTGTGTGCCTCTAGGTCAGGCTCCATAACTTCTCTGAGCCACAAGGATGAAGAAGATGAGAGCAGACTTTGTGCATGTGGAGCAGCAGCTTACACTGTACTTGACACATGGCGGATACGTTGCGTGGAGCAGCCCCGTCTCTCTTCTGTTTTCTTTTCTCCTCTTATCTTGGTTTCAAACTTGTACTTGGTTCCTAGTAGTTTCATCACTGCACCTGCCAGGGAGGGGATGGGACAAAGCCCTCCCCTCTCTTGTAGACCACTGGTCTGGGAGGGAAGGTGGCAGGCATGAATAGTGACTTCCATCACCTGCTCTCCCAACCCCCCAAAACCTGTGGGCCAGGGATACAGGCATGGTAGACTGTTCGTGCAGTCAAGTGAGGTAGGCTGAGCTGGAAGAGGATCCTGGGCTATCCAGGTAGATCCAGTGTGTTCAAGAGACCTGGTGACAAGCAGATCAGGTGAGCAGAGGGCCATAGCATGAGGACGGGGCAGAGGGTGGAGTGGGTACAGAACAGGACTGTGTATTGAGGAATCTGGACAGGGCTAGGGTTGTAGCTCAGCACAGTGCTTGTCTTACATGCACAAAGAAAAAAAAAAAAGGACCAGAACACGAGTCTCCTGAGCCTCGGGGAGTAGCCAGGCTCTGAGCACCCCTGATTTCAGCCCAACAAGACTGACTTTCGCTTGGAAACAAGAGCATGATAAAGTCCTATTGCTTTAAGCCATGGGGCATGTGGGACTTTGTGGTAGTGTGGAGAGGCAGAGACAGGGCCCCGAGCTTGTTTGATGTTTGTTAGGGAGCTCAATTGCTGGTCAAATCTTGGTTATTTCTGCCCCCCACCTCCCCAGACTTGAAAATAGTCTATGCTCTGAGGCCAAGGGTCTGGTGTTCTGAAGGTAGCCTTGTAGGCAGGCTCGTATGGCCACGTGGCAGAGAGTCCTGTGGTTCAGCTAGCACCTGCTGCAGAACTGTTTCTTTTAGCTGGTGGCAGACTACATTGTTCTGTCTGCCACCAGCTGCCTTACCTGGGGTCAGTGTCAGGGGGAGCTAAGGGTAGGAATGGGGAGAGGGTGCTCTTGGGGCAACATCTCATGTTTTCTTTTCCTCTGTGGTGTGAGCTTCAAGTTGTAAAGTTCTTGTTGGGTGTGGTGCCAAATGTAATCCCAACACCAGGGACTTGTGAGGCCAGTCTGGGTCCCAGGTTAGCCTGGGATACAGAATAAGACCTAGTTTTCAAAAGAAGGGTTGGGGCTGGGGAGAGGGCTCAGTAGGTGACATGCTTGCCATGGGATTTAGAACCCTGGGACTTACATATGTGCAGAGCTGATGAGTGTGGTGGCCTGCCTGTGATTCCTATGCTCAGAGGTGCGGAAGGGTCCTCAGAGTGAGCTGCTGGCTAGACTAGCTAGCTGTCCTCCAGAGCTCTGTGTTCAATAGAGAGACTCTGCCTCAGTGAATAAGGCGTGGAGTGACCAAGGAAGGTTCCTAACATCCGACATCCTTACACACACACACACACACACACACACACACACACACACACACACACACACAGCATACACATATGCAAAAGAACGGGATGGGGGGAAGGCATGGGGGGCATGGCTCAGTGGGTGAAGTGTAGTGTTTCTTATATAAGCGTTGGAGACCTGAGCTCAGATCCCAACACCCACATAAAAAAAAAAGCCAGTCACAGTGATTCAGGTCTGTAAACCCAGTTCTGGGGGGTTAGAGACAGAAGGATTCTCGGGGGGGGGGGGTGGGGTGTGCTGGCGAGCCAGGCTATCTGAATCAGTGATCTCTCCAGGTCCAGTGAGAGACCTTGTCTCAGAAACTAAGGTGGGGAGTGGCAGAGAAAGACAGTGAAAGTGAGCCTTTGGCTGGCCCACACTTATGTGTAAGCAGGTGAGTGTGCACACACATGCATATACCACATATACTTAGACACATAAGCACATATGATACAGAGATAAAAAGCAAACTAGAGAAGCTCTTATTTCTGCCTCCTGGGGGTGTGAGCCTTTGAAAGCCCCTCTACTTCTGCAGAAGAGGCAGTCCTGGGCTTGGTGGAAAACTCCAGGTCTGGCTCACAAGTCTCTGCTATGACTGCATTTGGCTGGGTCACGACCCTCTTGTATGTTTCTTACACGTCCACTGTGAGTTACGGCGGAGTGCAGGCACTGGACTCCTATACAATAGTTACTAGGATTAAAGAGTAACACCACAGCTGAGGGGACAGCCCACGTTGGGGGCATCCCACTTACTGCCACCTGGTGTCCTTTACCCTTTCTTATGACACCACCTTCATTGGTGAACTGACTTTCAAGGCCAACTCAGTAGCTGGGGAGAGATAGCACTGGATAAAGGAAAGTCATTTAAAGATGTTGGCTTTGAGAGTGGCAAAAGTACCCATGGGCCAAAGGAGGAGAAACACCATCCTTGTTCCAAAAGGCATCTCACAGTGTTTGAACCCCTTTTCTCATTTGATCTTAGATAAGTCTTATAACTTTGTTGTTGTTATTGTTGTTTTTGAGGCAGGATCCGTAGCCTAGCCTGATCTAAAACTCACTATGTAGTTTAGGATGACCTTGAACCTCTGATCCTCCAGACTGCTGGGATTACAGGTGTGTGACTACACCCGGTAAGTGCAGGGCTGGGGATTGAACCCGAGGTCATTTGCGCATGCTTAGGTGAGTGCTCTACCAACTGAGCTACAGCCCCAGGGCAGCCTGGGAGAAGCCTTGCTCATTTTTCAAAGTATATTCTGGGGCTGTGGTGGAGCTCAGTGGTAGAACCCTTGCCTCCTGATCTCCTGTAAGGCCACCCCCCAGCTCTACAGTGAAAAAGAGAGCAAGTGTCTAGAGGCAGACTCCTTGCTGTCTGTTTCCGGCTCTGCTTACCCGTGTTTGAGGTCTTGCATGCCTCAGTTTCCTCATGGGTGTAGTGAGAGCCATGACAGCACCTACCTCTTAGGGGGTTTTAATGTATGTACTACCATAGAAGGAGCAGTTGGAAGAATGTACATCTGTCCACTAAGGTGTCATGGGGCAGGGGTGGGGGACACACTGTGTCCTGTTCAGTACCAGATGTCACGATAGGTGGAATTACTTACTAATCAGATCCTTGGTCCTTGAAAAAAAAATCCCGATACTTTTTGATGGGTCTACCCATTTTACAGATGGAATTGAGTCTCAAAAGGCAGTAGGTGCTTCCGGAAGTCATCCAGTGAACAGGGCCTTGGTTGTGGTTTTCTAGGACGACTCTTGAAGCAGCCAGAGACAATTCAGGGTTATTGGGGTTTTCCAGAGACCACTGTCCAATTCTTACTTGAATCTCTTTGTTCTCCTGCCTGATCAGACAATTGTCTACAAGTGCACTTGGTCCTGAGCTTGTCTGGATCTTCCCTCCAGTTTCACTAAGGCATCTCCTCCTGTCTTCTGGATTTGTTGCACACACTTGCCTTATAGCAGGGGTCTCATTTCCCTGTTGACTTGGTGTTGAAGTAAGACACCATCCTAAATTGGAAGTGCCCTGGTGAATTCCAAGTCCAGTTCAGTCATGATCCGTGCTTTAAGATCTTGGCTTCTTTCTATTGATACAAAGTTGTTCTCAGGCTTTGGAGCAAGACGTTGCATTGATGATGCCCTTAGGGAAGAAGTAGATTGCAGCTAGGGGACAAATGACTTCAAACCCAAGCTTCAAAGTGGGACCCACTGAGGCACGGCATACTTGTTAGAGACTGGATGACTCGAGCCTTCCACTGCAGGCTCAGGTTCTGCAGGCCTGTGGTAGGGATTGCAGGGTGTTAACGTGAAGTCTCACCCTTAACGTGTTAACTCAGTTAAACCAATAGACGGACCCCACCATCCGGACTTACTGGATGCATCGGCTCACAAGCTGCAGGCTCTTCCAGGCAGCTGAGAACTTTCAAAGCTCTGAGCAGCCGTGCGAGCCGCCTCTTCCTCTTCTTGAAGCAGCCACAGTGTTGATCTGTGTGGCCTTGTTTGATGGTAGTGGTGGTGGTGGTGGTGGTGGTGGCGTCCTAGGAAGACATCTGAAGTTGTAAGACTCACTTTCCTTTCACAGAAGCTTTTAATACCAGCCTCACTGAGTGCGGCTGTGACGTTTGAACATGGCAGTAGCTTCAGAGCGCCTGACCGACGACCTTTCTGCTCAGTGACTAAGAATCTCCTTCCTCGCAGTCCGTGTTTGGTTCTTGCTATGAACTATTGGACTTCAGAAACCTAACGGGGCGCAGAAAGAACGGGAAGACAGCAGAGCTGCAAGGCTCATCACTAGACACCCGCTTGTAGGGTGACATTGTATGCTAGGCAGTCATCCTGACACTTACCCCACTGCTGGGGGTCTTGTGTATTTGTTTTGCTTGGGCAGATCTGGCTTTGGGGAAGAGATATCCTTTGGTCGGCTTAGAGGGAACAGAAGATAAGAGCTTATGCACTCTAGCAAGTGTCAAGGTCCTGTGACCAGAGAGTGTTCGCTGGCTCTTCTGAAGCCAAACCAGGAAAAGACAGTAAGGGTAGAGTGGACAGTAGGGACAGTGGCTGGAAATGTGGTTGGGGAGCTGGGAGTATTCAGTCCGCAGAAGGGGAAAGCTGTGTTGATCTTCCTTGCCATCCTAAGCCTGCAAAAAATATCTGATGCAACATACTTAAGTATTCAATATAATGATTAATTATAGGCTGAGCCATGACAGGGCCATCAGTACAGTCTATGCTGGGACCTGGCTTGCTTCCAGAAGGCCCCATGGCTGTCGCTCCTGAGTAACCAGTTCTCTCCCTAGCTGGTTCTCATTTTCTCCTCTCCCCCTCCTCTTCCTGAGATAGTGTCCCCTCACATACCCTACAGTGACTTTGAACTTGCTGCACAGCCAAGGGTCACCTTGAACTTCTGATCCTCCTGTCTCTGCCTTCCAAGTGCTGGGTTAAGAAGGCATGGCTCACCACACCCAGTATTATGATGGCTGAGGAGGAACCCAGGGCCTTGCGGGCACTGTGCAAGCACTCCACCGACTGAGATCGTCTCCAGCTGTTCTTCACGCTCTGATTATCGGAACACACAGGGTTTTGCCTTGGCTTGTATGTACATGGGGACATTTTTATCAATACTGCCGGTGCAGGTAATTTAGTATGTCGTTGGTGGCTGCATGATGCCCCGTGGTAGGGAGGACCAGGCAGTGTTCCTGTCTCCTACCACTTCAGGTTTTGCTTATTCAGCTTCTACCAACAGTGGAACCAAGGGTCTCTGACTTTGCTCAGTTACTGTAAAATACCTGCTTCCTCCTACGCTCAGTGTCAGTAGGAGGAGTGGTCTTTCTCCAAACCCTACAGGTAGGAAGTATTTACTGTTTAGAGCAGGGTTGAAAAAAAATCTCCCCTATAGGTTTATACACACTCAAATACTTAATACGCAAGGATTTCTCCTTCTCCTTCCTTCTCCTTCCTTCTCCTTTTCCTCCTCCTCCTCCTCTTCCTCATTCTCTTCTTCTTTGGTGGGGGTTATTTATATTTAAAATTATTGTTATTGTTGTTTGGGGTGGTTTTATTTATTTATATTTAAAGTTATTGTTGTTGGTGGTGTATATGTGTGTGTGTGCACGCACTCATGTGTGCGTGTATGTGTATGTGCATGACCATGCATGCCACAGCATGTCTGGAGGTCAGAGGGCAACTTTTGGGAATTGCTTCTTTTTCCACCATGGGATCCAGGTATTGAACACAGGTAGTCAGGCCTGTGTGGCAAGTTCTTCAATGCATTGAGCCATTTTACTGACCCTTGGTTGTATGTATGTATTATGTATGTATGTATGTATGTATGTATATATGCATGTATGTATGTATGTATGTATGTATGTATGTATGCATTTAGAGTCAGAATTTCATTACGTAGCCAGAACTTGCTTTGAACTTACCCAGGCCCAGGCTGACCTCAAACTCATGATCCTCCTGACTCAGCCTCCCGAGTGCTGGGGTTATTTTCTGCTGTGTATGGTTTTTAAAATAAAACCAAGACTGGGAGTTTGTGTGGTACAGCTTCATGTACCTTCCTTTACTGTGTTCTGGACATTCCTGCCGACGGTATACACAGTACTTCCCTGCCGTCAGTCTACATGGTCACTTCATGCCATCAGTCTACACAGTCACTTTTCTGCTGTTGATCTACCTGTTCTACAGGGTCTCTTCACTCCTCCTCCATGGCTGCCCAGTGCTCACGGTATGACTGGGGCAGAACTTCTTTGCTGGTGGTGGGCAAGGTAGGGTCTAGTCCCCATACCCGAGTGTGCATGTATGCATGCATGCATGCATGTGTGTGTGTGTGTGTGTGTGTGTGAGAGAGAGAGAGAGAGAGAGAGAGAGAGAGAGAGAGCGAGAGAGAGAGAGCGCTTAATGTGTTTGGTTCAGGTCCTTCCCTAGACTTGAGTTCCTGGCTGCCCACAGGCACCCTATTCCATAGCCTGGCCATATTTCCTTTCCCCAGGCTATATGACTGCCTGCTGGCTTTGCCAGGGTTCGTGGGTGTGAATTTCTTCTGCAGACAGTGTCCTATAAACATGTATGGACTGAGAAATAGCAAGGAAGTCTGGGCTTTGGTCATGAGAAGGGGTGCCTGGGTCTGCCTGCTGCCCTTGTCCCCCACCCCTCTCTGCTTCTGCGGCTTCTGTTTATTATAGGGGTGACAAGTATTTTATTTTCATTTTATTATTTATTTATTTAGAGACAGGGTTGCTCTTATAGCCCTGGCTGTCTCGGAACTCACTCTGTACATCTGCTCGTCTCTGCCTATAGACTGTTGAGATTAAAGGCATGTGCCACCATTGCCTGGCTCTTTAATTAACACATGCTTACGTTTTGCCATTATTTAAATGTAAGATACCAACAGATAGAAACACTGTAAACAGTGCCATGCATCCACCTAGCTCGTTCATTTATTGTCACACATATATTTGAGATCTGCCACCCTGTTCCATTTGTTTGCTGGTTTGTTTTTTATATGCCAGGATCAAACACAGGGTCCCAGACATAGTCGGTACGGCAGTAAAGAAACACTCAATATAAAAGATCTCAGTATGGTGTGGCAGCTCATACCTGTATTCCTAGACCTTGAGAGGCTGAGGCAGGAGGACCACCTTGAGTTTGAGTTCAGCCTGAACTACATAGTCAGAACTCGCCTTATAAAGCAAGCAAGTAAACAAACAAACAAACAAACAGAAATTAGAATAGAGATGAACATATTGCTCTGGGCTACATTGTAGCCGTCCTCTGACTTTTGTGCCCCTTTTCTGTTTGTTTTTCTGCTCTAGGCTCCTACTGGATGCTTGCAATATCTAGGTGATCAGAACTCAGGTCCGTTTCTCTCTGATGCTGGGGCTGGATCATTTCCTCTCTAAGATTGTGTTGAGCCCTTTGCTTTCTCGGAGGTGCTGTGGGCAAGCGTGTCATTTACCAAGGTTGTAGGCCTCAGCCAGCACAGGGTCCTGGAGGTGAGGCCGTGCATGTCTAGCCCCACCAATGTGTGCCCAATCAAGGAGGGTCTGGTGGTTTGAATGAGAATGGCCCCCATAGGCTCATATATTTGAATATTTGGTTTCCCATTGGTAGAACTGTTTGGGAAGGATTAGGAGGTGTGGCCTTATTGGAGGGGTCATGTCACTGGGAGGGGGTGGGCTTTTAGGTTTCAAAAGATTTCTGCAATTGCCAGCGTTCTCCCTCTGCTTTGTGGTTGTGGATCAAGGTGTGAGCTCTCAGCTACTCCTTTGTCCCACCATTGTGGACTCTGTCTGAAACTGTAACCCAAATGGAATATCTTTTTTTTATAAATTGCCTTGGTCCCAGGGTTTAGTCGGGGGATTGGTCTGCTTTCCCTCCAAGTCCTTACTTGGCATCTGACACACTCCTGAATGTCCTGGTTGCAAACTAAAAAATACAGACTAAAGGTTGAGGGTTAGGGAAGAAATATCAAATATGCAATTTGCAAATTGGCACTAGCTGAGGGTCATAGAAGGCTCCAGAGGATACTGTAGCGGGTAATGGACCACAGTAAAAAGGCCCAAAAGGGGGAAGAGTAGATTGTGGATGAGAGAAGCAACCAGTATATGTAGCGGTGTGGAGCTGGTGTGAGCAGATGGCCAGGCTGTGTGGAGCTGGTGTGAGCACGTGTCCAGGCTGTGTGGGGCTGGTGTGAGCACGTGTCCAGGCTGGGGAGGACATGCACAAGCAGAGGCTATCATGAAGGCTCCAGGAAACAGCGGCATCGAGTCCCAGCAGGGTTGCCATTGCTTTCCCTAGATTACACCTCATGCTTCTCCATCTCAAGACCTTCGACCCTACTGTTGCTCTGCCTAGAACACTTCTCTTTATTTATTTTAAATTTGTGTTGTAAATTTATGTGCATGCCTACATGAATTTACGTGTACCAGGGATGTGCAGGCTCCCTGAGAGGCCAGAGGAAGGCCTGAGAACACCTGGAACTGGAGTCTCAGGTGACTGTGAGCCACCTAACGTAGGAGCTGGGAACTGAACCCAGCTCCCCTACGGGAACTGCTCTTAACTGCTGAGTTAACTCAAGCCCCTATTTGTGTGTGTGTGTGTGTGTGTTAGTGTAATGCATATGTGTGACGTGCTTGCTCGTCCATGTTCTTGTAGATATCAGAGGTTGATATTGCCCGTTTCTCTCAGCTGCTTCCTTACCTTGTTTTCTGAGACAAGTTTTCTCATGGAACCTGGACTTTACTGTTCTGGCTAGACGGGCTGGCCGGTAAACCCCAGGAGTCCTCCATTTCCCCTTCCTCCCCCAGGGCTGGTATCACTGATGTTTGACCCTGTAACTCATGCTTTTACACCCGTGCTGAGGAGCAGAACTCAGGGCCTCATGCTTGCATGGCCAGTGCCTTACCCACTGAGCTGAGATCTGCAGCTCCTAGAACAATTCTTAGATGTCACCTCCTGAGGGAGACCTCTCTGATCACTCAGAGACCACCCCTCAACATCCCATCATGCCTCACTCTGCTTTGGTTAAGTTTTACGGTACTATCGCTGTCAAATGTTGTATTTACTGATTTACTGAGGGCAGGGATTGGATCCATCTTGTCCTCCTGCTTGAATGCCTGTCTTCCAGAACAGTGCCCGGCACCTGGGCCAGACACCATTATTGACCATGAGAACTTTTGATTGACAGCAGCAGTTGCTTGAGTGTGGGCTTGTGCCCGGCATTTGCTGAACTCTCAATGTGAACTTATTTCTTTAAACCCTCAGGTCCCCTGTGTGTACGTTGTTTTCGCCTTACCCGCAGGAAGTGGAGGCCGGAGGAGTGACAAGTGGTGTTGGTGACACGGCAGGCTTGTTAGCGACCCCAAGCTGGGGCCCTGGACATTGCTGGGAGGAGGGGAGGCAGGTTGTAGATCAGACCACAGAGCAAATTAAACTTCTGTTTCAGTTACGGGGAGCTCGGGCTGCCGTCTACCTGAGCTGGAGGATGTTCAGGACACCCAGGCTCTGCCTCTTGCCCTGGTTCTGTCTCTCTGAGAGGGAAGGAACCTTCACCTCCACACTGGCTGCATTGGGAACTACTAAGAGATGACCCTGCCCACCCTAAGTGTTGGTTTGCAAAACAACCCTGAGCCTGGTGGGGAAATGAAGGGCTGGTCTGCTAACCACAGCGAGGAGGACTCATTTGCAAGAGTGAGGCTGGGCCAGGGCCCCTCCTCTACCCTTAGCAGAGCCATTTCTGCAGGCAGTTTGTCCTGTAGGAACCCACTGGGTGCCAGTCCTTAGTTTGAGCTTGGAGTGTGTGTGTGTGTAGGGGGTGGGGTGGGGTGGGGAGGTTCATGCTACAGCCTCAGTCTTCTCCTCGGAGGAATGGGCTGGTTGTGATATCATAAGATGCAAAGGACCCAGTGCTTGTGAACCCTTCACTAGCCATGAGTGCTTGGTCAGGAATTGCTGCTATTACGCTGAGGAGTGAGGTGGTGGACGTGATCAGAGACCCTCTCCCAGCCAGTACCTCACGTAGCTTCTACTTTTCAGAAACAATCCCCAGTCCCATAGCAGTGTATCTTCTCCGTTCCCTTTTCAACACAATTTATATTTGTCTATTTATCATGTCTGAGTCATGGTCTCAGATAACCCAAGCTGGCCTAGACCTTGCTATGGTCTTGAGGATGGTTTCGAACTTCAGATCTGCCTGTCTTCACCTCCTGAGTGCTGAGATGACAGGCACGCAGCACCATGCCCAGGTTAGACAGTCCTGGGGATCAAAACCAGGGCCTTGAGCACGCTGTGTGAACACGCTATCAACTGAGGTACCTTCCCAGGCCTAATTGCCACCTTAATTAAACTTCCGGGAGTCTGATAAGGGGCTGGCCCAATCCTTCCCTGTCACAAGACCACCTTCCTGCAGAGCTGAGGGTGAAGCAGAAGTTCCTCTTGGGTGATGGCTGCAGAGACGGGATAACTGTGCCAGAAGGATGGTCCCTTGTATGCAGTCTGGTGCTGGGCCCCGATGCTCACCCTCGGGTCAGCTTGTGTAGTTACAGTAAAAAGGAGCAAGAAGCGGGAAAGAGGAAGTCTGAGAGAGGAAGAGGAGGTTCGCAGAGGTGGCTGTCGGAGCAAGGCCTGCATGCAGGGTGCTCGTCCCGCTTGAGCTGTCTTGTAGAGCTCGTGTCTCTAGAGCTGTCTTCTCCCTCATCCTGAAGGAAGTAATACCAAACTGAGGACTGCATTGAGGGTTCAGGGACCCAATCTGATGGATTGAGGGAGAAAAAAAAATCAAGCTTTTAAAGAATGAGAGGTTCTGAGGAGGTAGGTCAGTATAGAGGTGCCTACTGTACAAGTACAAGGACCTGAGTGTGGGCCCCCAGTGTCCACATGAAAAGCTGGCTGTAATGGTTTGTAGCCCCAAGCGCTGAAGGGGCAGGCCCTATTGGCCAGCCAGCCAGCCAGCCAGCCAAACTAATGAGCTTCAGGTTCGGTGAGTGATCCGGTCTCAAACAATAAGGGTCAGGGGTGATGGAGGAAGACGTCTGATGTCAACCTTGGGCCTCCACCCATGTGCAAATGCTCCTGTACACACACATGCACACAGCCACACTAACTGGTCCACTTAAGACATACATGTGTGTATGCGCACGTGCACACACACACACACACACACACACACACACACACGTACATACCCACACTAAGTAGTACACACAGCACATATGTGCACGTACCCACACTAGTGCATAACACACACGCACACGCACATGCACACGCACACACAGTAAGATCTGTGCTCCCCGAGGGTTTCAATCCCAGGGAGCTACTACATAGGCCGAGGTTTGGGTGTAGCGTAGAGTCACTAGGGCTCTGGAATGATCTTCTAGAGACCGTTCCCTCTCCTCTCTGCCCATATCTCCTCTGTACCCTTTTCTTGTTGTGGGTGTGTTGTTAGCCTAAGGTACCTGAGCTAGTGTGGCCTTGTCCTGCTGAGAGAATGTGGTGACTCGTGAAAGCCCATGGCCCCTCCTGCCATCTCTTACCACAGACAGATGCATCCTACCTGATGTATCAGATGACTGGCTTTGGCCTTTGGAGTCTCCTACCCACTGTAGAGATTTATTTGGCTTAAAAAACAACAACAACAACAACAACAACAACAAAAAAAAAAAAAAAAAAAACCAAACAAACACTTGACTGCAGTCGCTCTAACCCTGTCACTCACCCCAGGGTGTTAGGAGCCAGTGTTAGGAGAAGTCCTTGTGGGAGTTCCCTTGAAAACAGGAAGAATGGGAAAGCAGCCTTGCTCACCTCATCTTCTGGCCTTTCACCTCGGGACACTAATTACCACCCTGATAGCTTTGGCATCAACCCCCAACCAGGTGGCCCTGGCTGCACCTTCTGAGGGTGGCTCCTCTCGGCAGTTGGTGGGAAGATGAAGTGGCTGGTTAGGCTGGAGCCGAGTCACATTTACCTCAAGGAAGCCCTGTCTGTTCTCTGTCCAAGTCAGACGTTTCTGGCTGGAACTTGGCCTTGGTGGTGCTCGGTGTCTACGGGCTGCTGAGGGAATGAATGGTCACCCATCCATGGGCTTGAGTGTCTTGCTTGGCTCAGGAGCTGAGTCCTGCTCTGGACCAGCAGGGCTCCGGGCAAAGCTCAGCCTAACTTGCTTAAGCAGGTTTCCTTTTCTGCAAAAAGGAAACAATGAGAAGAGTTTCACAGCTCAGAGGGGCCTGAGTGACTCTGTGGAAAGGCCTTGGCCTGGGGCTGAGGGATGGGAACCCTGAATAACTGCCACTACTTCTGGGGTCTCAGGGCTGTGGTTCCTTGCAAGAGTGCCCAGGAGAGGAAGAGTATGGCAGGCTTTGGTGACGTCTGAGCAAGGCAGGAAATCTTCCCTGAAAGGGAACTCTTGGGGATCAAGGCCCACCTGTCCTTTCCAAGGTTATTTTTTTAAAAGAATTTTTTATTGGCATATTTTATTATTGCCAAAATTAATGCATTATCCATTATGACATGTTCATATATTAATTTACTGCTTTTTTTTGTTTGTTTGTTTGTTTTTGTTTTTCGAGACAGGGTTTCTCTGTGTGGCCCTGGCTGTCCTGGAACTCGCTCTGTAGACCAGGCTGGCCTCAAACTCAGAAATCCACCTGCCTCTGCCTCCCAAGTGCTGGGATTAAAGGCGTGTGCCACCACTGCCCGGCACTGCTTTTTAAAAATTATATTCACTTCTATTGTCTTCTCTTGCATCCCTCCCCCTCCCCAGTGGTCCCCTCCCTACCTGCTCCCCGCTACTCTCAAATCTTTTTACTTTGAGCATGACTAGTGAGTTTAGTTGAGGTTACTTACAGAGTCGACAAGCATAAACACTTTACCAGTGGCTACACCATTAAAGAAATCGTCTCTTAGCTGGGCAGTGGTGGCTCACACCTTTAATTCCAGCACCCAGGAAGTAGAGGCAGGCCGGTCTCTGGGTTCAAGGCTAGCCTGGTCTATACAGAGTTCCAGGGTATCCAGGTCAGATTACTCAACAGAGAAAGCCTGTGTTAAAAGAAAAAAGAAAAAGGAAAAAAGAAAAAAGAAAAGAAATGTCTCTTCCTTTCCTACAACTGCTGCCTGCTTACAAATCTTCAGTGAAGGGTGTGGTGATGTGAGTCCCGCCCCCTCCATGATGGAATGTTGCCGGGCCCAATCCCGTGCAGGTAATCACGGATGTTGTACAATGGCCATCTCATGCCCAAAGACAGCATTTCACAGCGCTCCAAGCCTTCCTCTGGCTCTTTCTTTTGCTCCCTCTTCCATGATGGTGCCTGAGACTGGGACAGAGCAATGCAGATGTCTCATGTAAGGCTGAGCTACTTTTTCTCAGCACCTGACCAGCTAGGGTCTTTGCTGTGTCTGCTGCCCATCGCACAGAGAAACTTCTTTGAGCTAAGTAGGCGGTGGTACTAATCTATGGGCATGTGCGTAATTGTTTACAAGGTAATTTCACACGTGTATTTGGGAGGAGGCTGTCCTTTTACACGCCCCCTGACAACCCGTGGCCTTCTTGATGATGAGCCGAGGCAAGTGTTGGTTGCTTTGATTAGTAGCTGACTCTGATTTCTGTTTGATAGCGAGAAGGAAATCTTTGCTTGGGGCTTGGATGACTCTTCTGGTTCTTTGCATCACTCTGCTCTCCAGAGCCGAGATATTTGACCCTATGGGCACAGAGAGAAAGTGCCTTGTCCCCGCTGGTTTCCAGGATGCTGCCCTTCTCCACAGAAAGGGGTAGAGGAAGCCGGGCCTCACAACGCCGCTGCCTCCTCCTCATTCTGGGTGTTGGCTCTGTCTTGGACTGGGTGACCTTGGATAAACTTCTTGTCTGCTCTGAGGCTGAGTTTCCACATCTGCAAATGGGTGTCATAATGACTGTGTCACTGGGTTGTTGAGAGCAGCGGGATGATCTAGCCAGAGCCACCCCAGATAACCGAGTAACAGCTGTCAATAATAAATGTATCTGTAGCATCCTCTGGAACTGTCACTACATGACTCCATGCAGCAGAGACTCATTCTCTTATGCTGGAGGGTAGGTAGCTAGCCTGGAGGTGCTGGTAGGCCTGTGGGTCCCCTCAAGGCCTGGGGAAGCTCTGCTCTTACCTCTTGCTCACCTCTGGTAGCACTTGGTGTGTCAGAATCCCTCATATCTCTGCTTCTGTCAGTAGATGGTCCTCTCCCCTCTGTGTAAGCCTTTGCCCACATTCCTTTGCCCACATTTCTCACTTTTTCTTCCCTTCAATACTGGGGATTGAATCCAGGGCTTGGCATGTACTAGGCAAGCTCCCGGGCTACATTTCAGTGCTTGCTTCTTGGAGATGCTGTCTCTTGCTGTGTCTCACTATGTATCCTAGGCTAGTTTGGAACTTACTATGTAGCCCAGGCTGTCCTGGAAATGTTGGTCCTCCTGCTCTGCCCACTGATTGCTGGGATTCCAGGCATGTGTCACCACATCTCTCTTCTTTCTTCTTACAAATATTCTTAGGTTCTGGCTCTTGTTCAGCCTACTCTGGCTTGGCTCCATCTTAACTTGGTTGTATCCTCAAGGACCCTATTTCTAAAGAAGATTGCATTTGTAGGTCCTGGGGGTTGGGACTTATATGTATCTTTTTTTGAGATAGGGGGCAGAATGCAATGCAACCTGTAGTATTTCCCATTTACAAGTCATCTCCAAGGTGACAAAGGCCAAGGCTGGAGCCATCTTTATTCTGAACACATGTTATTTAGGGTTTTCATGCCCCGGAGGCTGACTTCAGTTGCTGGGGCAGCTCTCACTGCCCACATGATGTGGGTTCTGAGATTCAGAGAGATAGTACAACTGCATCAAAGTTACAGAGTGAGTGAGGGGAGGGGAGCCTGGATTCTGGGTCCTTAGATCCTAGAGCCACCTCTATCCCAAGGAACCATGTCCCCTGTGCCCATGTGTGCACACAGCCTATGAATGTGCATTTTCTCATGTGGTGTGTGTGTGTGTGTGTGTGTGTGTGTGTGTGTGTGTGTGAACCACAGGCCTGTTTCAATTTCTGGAGCCAAGACTCTCTGGATGTGAGCAGCAGTGACCAGCTTCAGGGGAGAGGACTTTGGGTCTTGGCTTCTTCTAACTTCCTCTTTTTCTGGCTAGCAGTTAACAAAGAGTCCTGACTTTGAGACTGGGGATATGGCTCAGGGTAGAGTACTAACCAAGCATATGGGAAACCCTGAATTAAACTAGTTTAATTCCTAGTATTGGACAAACAAACAAACAAACAAACAAACCCAGTAACATGATGTGGAGTTAGATCACTCAGGTTCAAATCCTGCCTTGACCAGTAGGACTTAGGGTGGGTCATTAACTCTCTGCCTTAGTTTCCCCATCTGTGTGCACTGAAGATAATGTAGCCTTACACATAGACACAAGTGACCGAAACCCCACTGTGTTGCCCCGTGTGTGCCAGAGTTGACTTAAGGATGGTTTCTTCCCCTTTATCCCCTTTGGTATTTTTCTGGCACCAGGAGCTCCTGGGAAGGAAGATGAGGTGCTGTGCAGAGGCAAAGCTGTAGGAGGTTCTGTGCACAGCTGGAAAAAGCAGAGAAAAGGGTCAGTGGAACAGGAAGCTTCCTTTTTCTGTAGAGAACACAGTGCACAGAAAGACTGTGTCCTCAAACTGCATGGGTGCATGCATGTGCTTGTGTGTGTGTGTTTGTATGTGTATGCATGCATATGCTTGCATAGGCCCACTGGTTGGCTGAGGTCCATGGAGGGCTGCCTTTGTGATGGGACCCCAACTCTCCACTTCTGTGATAGCTCTGCTTGTCCAGCCTTCCTGGTGTCCATTGAAACTGTATTCCCAGCTGATTTCAGAAGCTGCGGCCTTCACCAAAGAACACCCAGTGCCAGGCCAGCTCTGGGCCTCCTGTGGGCACTTCCTTTGAGTTCCAGCATTCTGCTTATCAGGAGGCCGCAAGAGCATCTATTTCTAGCCTGGCTGGAAATAGTGTGGTCTTTAAAGGGTGGAGGGTGGAGTCAGCTTTAGGAAAAGACACATAGCCAGTGGAAGGAGGGAGGGACGGAGGGAGGGAGGACTCATTTCTCTGGGTCTTGAGGAGCAACTGAGTAGGGGGCAGGTGTCTAGGGCAGGTGTGACTTCTAGGCTCAGCTTGGGGGAGTTCACACCATGACGTCCCTCCTTAGCTCCCGCCCATGTTTCTACTCAGGACAAGAAATCTGTTTGGCACTAAAATGTCTTTTTCTCTATTCTGTACATTTCTTCTTTGGAACCCTGTGTGTGTGTGCGTGTGTGCATGTGTGCGTGTGTATACATGTGTGTGTGAGTGTGAGTGTGTGTGCACATGCACACAAGCCAGAGGTCAATATCAGGTGTCTTTCTGTATCACTCTCTAACTTACTTTTTTTTTTTGAAGATTTATCATTATATTTATTATTTTCTTTTAAGTATTCATTATTATGCATGTATATGGTATTTTGCTTGTATGCATTTAAAGGGCACTTTGTGCATGCAGTACCTGTGGAGGCCAGAAGATGGGATCAGATTCCCCCGGAACATCCCTGGAGTCATAGATAGTTGTGAAGCACAACCTGGATTCTGGGAACCAAACCCAGGTCCTCTGCAAGAGCAACAAGCTTTTAATCTTTCAGCCATGCCTCCAGTCCCTGTACCTTAGCTTTCGAGACTGGGTCTCCTACTGGATCTGGTGCTTGTTGACCTGGCTGGACTGGCTGGCAGGAGCCACCTGTCTCTCCTGCCGGGTGCCAGGGTTATGATATACAGCCCTGTGCCCGGCTTTTATGTGGTTGCTGGGACTAGAGCCCAGGTCCTGGTAGCTATTCTACATGTGGTTTCACTGTGCATGTGGAAGTTTGTATCCCCAGGGAGGTACTGGATAGTGCGTCAATATACGATACTTTTTGTCCTTAGCCATACATACATACCTTCTGAAATGCTAGTCTTTTGAAAGACCCTTTCTGATGTGTGGGGGTAGCACAGATGGAGAGTTAGCCCCTGCACCTCTGTGATGATCTCCCCTGACCCAGCCGCTCTCCAGGTGACCTTGCTCTGACCTCTGTTTCCATTGATAGGTCTTGTGTAGTGACTTTGGCTTCATCCTCTGGGCTGTTTGTTTCTTTCTACTCTTTAGGACTCAGTAGCAAGCTGACAGTTGTTTCTGGGTAGAATTTAACAATCTGGCCTCATTTCCACCGAAGTGGTGGCTGTTTGATCATTTCTTATACTGCTTGCTGAATAGTTCTGTTTTTTTTTTTTCTTTCCCTGTCAGAGTTACAAAACATCCTAAGAATTGATCTGCCACAGTGGGAAAAAAAAAAAAGGCAACTTGAGGAAAAATATTAGCTACACTGTATCAGCCGAGTGCAGCCATTGCAAATCACGAGGCTCTATTGCAGTTGGAGAAAGAATGTTCAAACTGAAGTGCTGACGCCAAACACAGCCAACAAAGCAAACGCCCAAAGACAAAGGACCTGGCTGGTTCCTCAGGGGCAGGAATCGGGAAATAGATTTTGTGTACTGAGGGCTTTATGTGGTAGTCACGATAAATGGTAGTGAAGCACATTAAATATCAAGTATTCTTCATATGAGGTAGCAAGTCCCTTCTGCACTGTACTAACTTATATGTGTCAGTGAGTGTGAGTGCCAGAGAAAGGGGGTGGGGAGAGGAAGAGAGAAGGATTGAGATAGGTAGGTAGGTAAGTAGAGAGAGAGAGAGAGAGAGAGAGAGAGAGAGAGAGAGAGAGTCAAGCTCATGTTATTATTCCTTAGGTCTCATGTACCTTTGTTTTCTTCTTGAGACTAGGGTTCTCACTGACCCAGGACTGACCAAATGAGGCTGTCTGGCCAGTGAGCCCTGGGATCCGTCTGTCTCTGCCTCCTCTCCACTGGGATTAGAAGCATATACCACTGTACCAGGCATTCTTACATGGAGTCTTGGGATTGTGCTCTGGTCCTCCTGACTGCACAGCAATCAACTTTGCCAACTGTGCCACTTCCCAGTCCCTGACAATGTGCTTTCTAGACAGACACTTCACATTCAGTGTGACACCCTGTGCTCATTTTAAATGGCCACCCTCTTTATAACCTCACTTACATAGGAAGGAAGATTGATTTCACAACTTAAGAGGTGAAAGATATGTATTTTTTTTTCAGTGCTTATTAAGATACATTACAGGAAGACACAGAAAGAGGTGTCTGTATGGGATTATTCTCACTTAGTTTCCAGCAGGAGGAGAAGGGGCCAAATATAAGGGTCACTGTAGCATTGAACTTGAAAGGACTGCGTGCTGAGGGGTTTTGTGGCCAGTGAATAAAGTTCATCTTCCTCCCTGAATTTGCAAACAATCGAGCTGAAAAAAAAATGGGGGGCTGGGAGGGCAAGGAGGGACAGAGTATTAAGAAGCCCAGGCTGATCTCAAACTTACCAAGGATGTAGCCAAGGATGTCCTTGAACTTCTGATTTATCTGTCTAGACCTCTCAATGCTGAGATTACAGATGGGCATCATTATGCCCAGTTTGTGGGGAGCTGGTATTGAACACAGGGCCTTGCGCATGCTAGGTAAGCATGCTGCCAACTGAGCTACATCCTCCGTTCAGCAATGAGGAGTGAAAGATGCCTACCTACCACAGTGTGCCCAGATCATGGGCTCCTGTGCTTGGTGAGCTGCCTGGAGAGCGGGTATGGAACTGTGCCCTGTTCTTTGGTGACTTGCTCACCCTGTTTCCAGTACTCTTTGGTGTTCACAGGTGGCCTGTAGCCAGTTCCCCCTCAGTGGCAGGAAGCTGAGTGGGGCAGGTGGCTGCTTTGGGGTCAATAGAACCAGAAAAGGACAAGGAAGCTGAGCAGAACATGACCTGACCGATCTAGGTTCATCATTAGTAAGTCTCTCTGCCTCTGCCTCAACAGAGAGTGTCTGGGGCAGAAGGTACAATGGGTGGAGGCTTTTGTGACCTCAAATCTACCCAGGGACTAACATCCCTGCAGGAACACAAAACAGTCAGCAAACAGCTACCACTGTGTGTGTGTGTGTGTGTGTGTTTTCCAGAACACTCTCTTTCCGTGAAAGCAGGAGGCATGAGTGCTCTCTCTCCCGTTGGCTCTTAGTTCAGTCTCCAGAACTGTGGGGTCACTTTCTAACCAAGACAGTAGGAACAGTCTTTCCTCTCCATCCTTAGTGGTAAGATGTGTGTGTGCATGCGCTCGTGCTTGCACACAGGTGTACTCTTGCCTGTGGCAGTCAGAGAACAACCTTGGGTGTCCAGTGAGCCTCATGGATTCTCCTGTCTTCATGTCTTCAGTGCTGGGATTATAAGCAAGCATCATCATACTCAAATTTTTATGTGTGGTCTGGGGGATTGAACTCAGGTCCTCATGCCTGCATATCAAGCGTTTTATCCATTGGGCACTGTCCTCAGTTCCCAAGTAAGTTTTAATACCCTAGACTTTGTTCAGGAAGCCATACCTGGCTCTGCATTTTATACTCATGGAACAATGACAGCTAAACCAGAAGAGAGTGACCCACTCTGGGTCCCCAGCCAGGAAAGAGTGGGGCTTATAGGCTAGACCCTCTACATGCTTCCAAATCTCTTGGTTACTCAGGCTGCCATGGGCTAGGTTGGTCTCTAGTGTCTGGTAAGATACAGTTGCATGTGAAACAGCCTGGCATCTTTAGTTTCTTTTACCAGGGTCCCTGGCTGAGCTGTCTCAGCCATTACTCTCTGCATGTAAACTGAAACCAGCAGAAGGAACTGTTGAGAGATGGCTGGAACACTGTCCCCAATAGCTGAAGTAACTTTGACAGAGACCTCCTGGCCACAGCTTGTTTCCTTTGGCTCTCAGGGCAGTGGAACAAATTCTCCATCCATGTAGAACTGAGGTAGGGAGAGGACTAGGCCAGGTTCCTACACATAACGGTGGAAAGCAGAGCTGGGCTTTGCATCTGGGTTTTGGGATCCAGGATGTCATCATGAGCTTTGTTTTCTCTTCCCTACCTGAGCCCATCTTCAAGATCTGGGCCAGACAAACACATGCCCACTCAGAACAGGCTTCTCCCCTGTAGGTGCTGGTCCCTACTGTCCTCTCATTTCCCTGTACATATATGTAGATTTATATGCGTTGGTGAGAGACTGGGCATGCTTTGCACTTCCAGGCTCAGTACTCCTGGGACAGAGCCTTGTTTGTCACGTCATCTTGACATCCCCTGTGCTGGCTCCTTGTGGTGCTGAGACTGCATGGGTGGATGAATGATGATTTGGCAAGGAGGTAGGAGCCTATGTGTGCAGCTGTCCAGCTTTCTGTCTGTCTTTCCCCTCAACTATGTCTTGAGGCTATATGAAGACACAGTTTGTTGGCAGACAGGGCCACCTAAGGTCAGAGAGAGGTGCCATGCCCTAGGTGTGAAGGGTAGGAGGACACCCCAAGGGGACGCTGCCAGAGGTTGAAGATCAGGAGAGGGAGATGCAAGGGCACAGGAAGGTTTTTCTTTCATTTGTTCTGTTTTTTGAGGCAGGGTATCAGACAGCCCAGGCTGGCTTTGAACTCCTGATATTGTCTCAGCCTCCTGAGTACGGGGGTGGGGGGGGTGGGGGGTGAACAGATGTGAGCCATCATGCCTGATGAAAGGCTGAATATGAAGACTCATGTCCCATCCCAGGCAGGGCAACCAAGGGTGGATGATATAAGGCAAGGGACAGAGAAAGAGTGTTGACGGGGATACCCCACAGTGGTGGGGAGGACAGGAAGTGGAAGTGTGGCTAACTCCAGGAACCAGGGTATCAGAAGGTATCAAGATCTGGGGAAGACCCAAGATGATGCCAGGAAGGGGTGGGACATGCAAAGACCAGGCCTCGTTTGTGGCTGTTATCTTACTTCTTCAAGCAGGAAGCCCAGCCACGGAGGCCCACCACATGAGACATGGTCTGAGCTCAGCTACTCTTAGTTTGCTTTGCAAAGACAGGTGGTTGTTTTGCTAACTGTATGCCCTAGGCAGAAATCCCCACCAGCACAGACAATGACCCCTGACCATCCTGCCCCAGATCCTTCCCTTTTAGTGGTATCTGTTGTCAGGAAACTCAGGGTGGGTGGGTGGAGCATCTGCTGTCTTCTTGTGCTGTTTCAGACACATGTACAAATTCGGCTCTTTCTCTTTGAACTGTGTGTGTGTGTGTGTGTGTGTGTGTGCACGCGCATCTCTGTGTGAGGTCAGAGATCAACATCAGCTGCTTGTCTCTATTTGTCCTCTATTTGTTCTCCACCTTATTCGTCTCTTTGAGACAGATTCTCTCACTAAACTTGGAGGCTCCCCTCCCCCCCCCTTTTTTTTGGCTAGGCTGGCTGGCCAATGAGCTCCAAGGACCTGTCCCTATCCCCCAAGGCCAACCTTACAAATGCTTGTGGCCACACCCAGCTTTTATGTAGGTGCTGGGATTTGAACTCAGCTCCTCATGCTTGGATAGCAAGCACATGACCCGTAGAGCCATCTCCCCAGTCCCCCAGTCTAAAACATTTCTGAGAACAAGAAGGTCGGCCGGTTCGTGGGGCTAGCAATACATCCCGTCATATCCACGATTCAAAGGCTGAGGGATGGTCGCTTAGCCTGAGCAGTTTCCTAAGCACTGCTTAGCACGCAGAGCAGACTCTCTTAGGCTCCTTCCCCACCCCCAACAGAAAGCATCTACTTAAAGAATACGGATTTTTTTTTTATGCTGTAGTGATGTTATTGCTGGGCTATGTTATGATTTGGACGAGAGGAGCCCTTCCCCACAGACTCATGTGTGGAAGGCTTGGTTTCTGGCTGGTGGTATTCTTTTGGAAGGTTCTAGAAACATAAGGAGGTAGAACCTAGCTAGAATGTTCTTGTGGTGTACCCTTTGGAGTTAAATCTTGCTTGGGCTTCTTTCTCAGTCTGTTTTTCTGTTTTTCTGACTGTCTGTGTGTCTGTCTGTGTGTGTGTGTCTGTCTGTCTGTTTGTCTATCTTTCTGCCTCCTTTCCTCCTAAATTCTTCTCCTGGCTGAACTCTGCTCCGACACCCCATATCCATCATGAGGGAGTAAAACCTGAAACTGGGAGCCAAAATGAACTATTCTTCCCTCGGGTGTGTTTATGTGAGGTGTTGTACAGTTGCACCCATCTAATGTAGTGCATGCAACGCAGTGTAGGGAGGGTAGGGAGATGGCTTACTCGGGAAGTGCTTGCTGGGTAAGCATGTGGACCTGAGTTTGGATCCCCAGTGCTCACATAGAATCTGAACACAGCAATACGTAGCTGTAACCACAGAGCCAGGGGACCAGAGGCAGACTGATCCCTGGGGATCACTGGCCACCAATCTGGCCAAACTGGTAAGCTTTCAGGAGAGATTGTTGAGTGGTTAAGAGTACTGGCTTCTCTTAAAGAGGATCCAAGTTGGGTTCCTGGCATGCCCATGGTCATTCCCAACTACCTAAACTCCAGTTTCAAGGTATCCAACACCCTCTTTTGGGCTTCTTGGGCACTGTGTGCATGTGGTACACAGACATATAGGTAAAATTAAGTTTCAAAGTAAAGTGGAGGGCTAGAGAGATGAACTCAGAGGGTAAAGGTTTTTGTCCCCAAGCCTGAGAACCTGAATTTTATCCCTGGGACTCACAGGGTAGAAGGAGAGAATTGACAGGCACAAGTTGTTCTTAGATTTGACATGTATGCTGTGTCACATGTGTGAGCACACACATAGACACACACAGACACACCTTAACTAAACAAACAAAGGTTTAAAAGGCAAGATGGACCGCAATAGAGGAAGATGCCCAATGTTGACCTCTGGCCTTTAAGTGCACCATGTGCACACACGAGGGAACCCTCTGTGTATACACACAATCATGTCCATACTCACATAACACACACACACACACACACACACACACACACACACACACACACACACACTCACAGTAGACATCTGAGTTACCATGTTCTTCTTTGCTTTGGAAATAGTAACTGTAGTTCAGCCCTGTTAGTACAGTACCAGGCTTATTAGTTGTCAACATTAGGCATCAGAAGGGATCTGATGGAGCGGGGGGGGGGGGGGGGGGGCACCAGGTTTTACACATGATGGTCTTCAACATGCAGAGCGGTGGTGGGCGTGTTCCTCTCTTGTTGCTGACTGATGCAAGCCTTCACCATGTTGTGTTGGTGTCTGTACTTGAACACCTTAGAGGAGGTCTGAGGTCTGGATGGCGCAGTTTGGGCAGACAGTAGTTTGGATATCCGGAAAGTGAGAACCGAACATGTTGGTTTGGAGGTCAGAGGACAAACTTGTAGGAGCCAGTTCTCTCTTATCGTTGTGTAGGTCCTGGGGATTAGCCTCAGGACATTGGCCTTTACCCACTGAGCCAGCTTGCTGGCCTTACACTGTGTTACTTACTTATTTATTTATTTAATGATTCCTGTGTATCATTGTTCCATTGTGTTAATGACTTTAGAATGGATAGGTAACATACACAGAAGTTTCTACACTTAGTCTAAACTTATTAGGAGCTGTTAGGTATAGCTAGGCATACACTTGAAATCTCAGTGTGTGGGAGGCTGAGGCAGGAGGTTTGTGAGCGTGAGGCCAGTCTGGGTTACATATCAAGATCCTATCTCAATTCCCCTAACCACCCCCCTGAAGATGATTAAATGTGTGTGTCACCACACACACACACACACACACACACACACACACACACACACAAGTTCTGAGTGATGTTATCACTTCTATATCTGGGGAAACAGAGGCAGGCAGAGTGAAATTACTACCGGAAGCTACCATGCTGATGGGGAGGTTGCATGACAAACCCAAGCTGGCTGGCTCAGAGTCCCTCAGCCTGAATACTAGCCGCACCATGTCTTGTGAGTTAAATGAACCCAGGAATGTGGATTATGTCTTCCCCACCCTAGGCTCTTATCCCAGCCTTAGGTCATAGGGTGCCTATGTTGCTCTGTGCCTGAGGTGGTAGGGTCATCACCCTGTGGGGTGAGCCTGCTGGGCATGTCACTAAAGATGCCACACCAGCATCTCCACTTTGCATTGGACATGTCTTAATGGCACACACCCACAGCTGAGGAGAGCCTTCCATCTTCCTGGGGGCTCGTGCTCACTGAATGATGATGAGTAGACTGGAGAACACCCTCAGCTATCCATGGGCTTCACCTGCTGCTCATCCACAGACCTGAGAAGTGTCAGTCACGGGTCTGAAGGGCTTGGGGATGCAGCCACCAGGCCTGGGAAGTGACCTCCAACCTGTGGGGGCTAGCCTTGAACTCTTTTGCCATCCCAGCATCCCCAAGGGTGTGATGGATGGAGAACTGGTTTCTAGCCTACAATCTCCCCAGGTGCAAGTGTCCAAACAAGCACTTGCCTGAGATTCTTCACAGCAGCCTTGTCACCAGAACCAAGTGTTCATCCATGGGTGGTAGACGGGAAGAGAAAGTGAGGGATTCAAGTACTGGGGGGGGAGAGGCAACTGGAATGTTGACTCACACTTCAGCAAACAGCAGACTTTGAGACGGTCCCACTCAGCACAGGTGTGCTTTGAAAAGGTCATATGGAGGGAAAGAAGTCAGACAAGAAACCATGTTTCTTGAGTCCATTTGTATCAAATGTCCAGAATTGTTGAGTCTGGAGAAGTCACGTGTAGCTTAGTGGTTGCTCCTGATGCAGCTAGTGTGGGGTTGAAAGAGGATGGGATGGGGCAGCATGAAGGTCCAAGTTTCTCACCATGTCACAGAGTGTTCTGGAATCGGCTGTGTGGATAGCTGTGCATATCTGTGAGGCAATACAACTCAATGCACTGGTCACTCGAAGTGAACAGCCTTCTCTGGTATGTGTGCTATGAAAATTCTCTCTTGCCTATTCTTGTTTTGTTTTTCAAGGCAGGTGTGTGTGTGTGTGTGTGTGTGTGTATAGCCCGGGCTATCCTAGAACTAACTCACTCTGTAGACCAGGCTGGCCTCAAACTCACAGACATCCTCCTGCCCCTGCCTCTCAAGGGCTGGGATTAAAGGCCTGTGCCACTACTGTCTGGCTTGTTCTATTCATTTTCTTTCTCCTTCTCCTCTTCTTCCTCTTCCTTCTCTGCCTCCATCACCACTGTCTTAGGGTTTTACTGCTAGGAACAGACACCATGATCAAGACAAGTCTTATAAAGGACAACATCTAATTGGGGCTGGCTTATAGGTTTAGAGGTTCAGTCCATTATCATCAAGGCGGGAACATGGCAGCATCTAGGCAGGCATGGTACAGGAGGAGCTGAAAGTTCTATAACTTCATCTGAAGGCTGCTAGTGGAAGAATGACTTCCAGGCAGCTAGGATGAAGGTCTTAAAGGTCATGCCCACAGTGACACACCTACTCCAACAGGACCACACCTCCAAACATTGCCACTCCCTGGGCCAAGTATATTCAAACCATGACAACCACCTTCTCTTATAAAGCAAGCCAGCACCACTCCAGCGGACACCAGCTAGGTATCCTCGGATTCTGTTCAGTTCTGATAGTTCTTGGCAGATGGTGTATCTGATCTCACAGACTGGGGTACCGTGTGTCTCATTGGGGCTTCCCTCACTTTACTGGTCCAGATCGGTCCCTTTGCATCTTACTGATCTACCACAGCCTTACAACATCTCCTAGGGTTTGATGAATTTGTTAAAATGGCTCATGGACCTCAGAGAACCCATCATCTTCCCTGGTTTACTGTAAAAACTATTACAGAGGAGGTAGGTAGATGTCTAAATAGCAGAGATGCACACACAGGGCAGGATATATGTGGAGAATCCTGTCTCGGCCCCATCCCATGTAGCTTAACCTGTTTACATCCATCCCCCGGTAACCTTTGTATGTTCAACATCCAGGAAGTGCCTTGAGTTTTGTCTTGGGCTTATGTGTAAATGTCACTGTGGAAGCCCAGTGCATTAAACTATTGCCCATTGGTGATACCTCTCCCTCAATCCTGCCCTGCTCCCTGAGGGTTGAGGGTGGGGCTGAAAGTTTAGATCCTGAAGTCACCTGGTACTCTGGCAACCAGCTTCCATCTTAAGACTCCATCAGGAGAGCTCCTGGTCACAGGAAAGACCCATCAGTTTGAAGATACTATGAGTTTTTGGAATTGTGTCCCAGGATATGGGGTCAGAGACCAAATATGTACCTCTTAGATCAATTTATCAATATCTATTTATCTAGAATCTGCTGAGTCCGATTAGTGTTGATGGCATGTAACTACTTGAAACCCAATGACCCATAGGGGGGCTCTTCCCTAAAGAAAACTGCTTCTCTCTCAGCAACCATTGATTGCCTATAACTCTTTATCTAGGGGGTGGGATCTTGAAGTATTTCCCACATCCATGTTGATATTTCAGCTAGTGGCGTCATTATGCAGGTCTTGTTTAAGTGAAGATATTTCACAGATTTGGCCGAGAAGATGCTGTGTTGCAAAGAGCATCCTGGTCATCTGATTCTTGTAGCTTTTGCACCTGAAAGTAGCTATTCAGTGTCCCTCTGGTTTTTTTTTTTTTGTTTTTTTTGTTTTTTGTTTTTTGTTTTTTGTTTTTTTTGTTTTTGCTCCAGTTGAGGCAAGTGACATTTGGGGCTGTTGGGACTCAAGGGGAAAGAAGATCTTAAGCAGAATTAGTCACTGGCACTGGCTGCTCTTAGCAATACCTGGAGAGGTCACCAGTGAGCATCGGTCGCTCTCCTGCTGTGATAGAGTATCCTGGGTCTTGTTCCTAAAGGCCAGTTCCATTAGCAAAGCTCAAAGCTCCAGTTTACTGTGTCTGTCTTGGAAAGGGGGTGATGGCTGAAGTAGGGAATCCCTAAAGCCTTTGTGTCAGCCAGCTTTCCATGGTTGTGACACACCGGAGACAACCGGCTGAGAGACGGAAAGATGTTTGGTTTTGATCCTTGGTTTTGAAGGTTTCGGCCCATGGCTACTAGGCTCAGTTGTCTCTGGGCTGTGGTGGCACACAGAGGGGAGCATGTGGTGAAGCACAGATGTCCATCTCATGGTGGCCAGGAAGAGGAGTGTGGGTGGAGCGAGGGATGAGGGCGGAGGAATGACTTCCTTCTTCCAGCCAGGCCCCACCTCCCCAGTCCTCTAACACCGCTAATACCCCAGTCAGGTTCTAAACCTGTCAATTGATCAGTTCATTGACAAGGCCAGGACACTGATCCAGTCACCTCCTTCCTCAAGGCTCCACTTCTGATGGGTGTTTTCAGAGTTGGGCCCAAGCTTCTGACACATAAATGTTGGGGTACATTTAATGTTCACACTATAGCATCTTTCCTCCCTGGCCGATTGGAGGAGGCAGATGCCTGGTGGCTTTTGGTTTCCACACTCAGGAGGAGTGGACCCTGAGCTCTGATGGGACTCTGGTCAGAGATAGACTCAAAGCTGTCTTTTAGGATTAAGGTGCTGGGGTGCCAGGGCTGCAGGGCAAGGCTGTACCCTCTTCTGCAGGGAACTGGGGGTTCTGATGGGCTGTATTTGCTTTCTCTCAGTGGACATCATGGAAATAAAGGAAATCCGTCCAGGGAAGAACTCCAAGGACTTTGAGCGAGCCAAGGCTGTCCGTCACAAGGCAGACTGTTGCTTCACCATCTTCTACGGCACCCAGTTCGTCCTCAGCACGCTCAGTTTGGCAAGTGGGTGCACATTTTTCTGGATGCCTCCCCCCCCCGGCCCCCACCTCCTTCGCCTTCTTCTACTTCTGCGAAAGATCATACTTCATGGTCACTAATGCATGTTCCAGGAACCCCTGTCTTACATTCCAGCCCTACTGTTTTCTCGATTGTGTCTTTGGGTATGGGTGAGTAGCGATTTGCTTGGCTGTGAACTGGGGAGAACAATGTGGCTTTCTCCTTGGGACGTTGTGCGAAGTGTCCTGTGTCTGCCTGGCTTGAGAGTTAACTGAGGTAGTTAACGTGGTCACTGCAGGCTAGGCTCTGCTGACAAACATGTCACTTGTTTTTCCCACAGTGGTTGATGCACAGAAAATACTCATCTGAATGGATTACCCTGAGACCTTGGGTACATATGTGGGCACAGAGCACACACATGTATGCATGGGCATGCATGAACATGGCACATATGGATGCAGGCACACAGCACACTCATGCATGTATATAGTATGCAAGAATGTACGTATGCATGCCTACAGCACATACATAATACATTACACACATATTTGCATGTGCTTACATAACATACATTAATATGTATTCACACAGCACAAACATGTATGCCCACAGTATACACATGCATGGCCGCACACAGCAATTCATGTGTGCACATATAGACACAACACATGCATGCATGAACACAGCACACATACATGTATACGACACACACTCTCAAACACAGTAAACATGTATATAACATACACACATAGCACATACAGTGCTCACACAGCACAATATGCATGCACATACCACACACATACAAGCACACACATGAGTCCACATAGCAATAAACACATGTACATGCATGTAAGTATCATATATGCCTCATGGATGTAGGCACATAACACACATGGATGTACATACAAAACACACACTTGTGCAGTACACTCATGCACATGGCACACACATGCACATACTACACACATACATGTACACATGACACAGCACGCACACACAACACACATGTACATGTATATACACACATGTGAGAACATGTAAATTTACATATCTGGAGATGGGATTTCTGGCCACCCCAATGGTGTGTCCATCAAAAAGCTGAAGAGTGAGCTGGGGACAGAGCTCAGAGGTAGAGCTACCGTTCACAAGGTCCCAGATTCCAGCCTCCAGCAGAAACAAGCAAAAAGAGTCACCCAGAGTTCACCGCCCCCTCTCCCATTCTGCCTACAGCCGACTCAAAGGAGGATGCGGTGAAGTGGCTCTCTGGCTTGAAGATCCTACACCAGGAAGCGATGAGTGCATCCACTCCCACAGTGATTGAGAGGTACACAACCCATTGTCATTGTCCTCCCTTGTTCCTGGGCATTTGGGGATATAGTCCAAAGGGAGAAAAATGGGACATTGAATCCCCAAATTCATCAGTGCCCTGTGTATAGCAGCACCCGATAATGACTAAGAACGCTCCAATGTTCCAGATAAGAGCCTCTCTCCCTAGTGTTTAGCTTTAGCCCTTGGCATGAACAGGGCACTTCAGCTGAGGTGGAAACACCCATGGTTGTATGTGTGCACGCGCATGTGTATACGAATCTTTCTGTGTATATCTGCAAGCATATAAAATATCTGTTCACGTACATTCTTCTATACGCCTCTCATGTGCATGTATTTATATGTGCATATGCATATTGTAGATGTGTATATAATTATCTGTGCATTTGTTCACAGTGCATGTGTGTATACATGTGTTTCTAGGTGGTGTGTGTGTGTTCAGTATACATGTGTGTCACCATCTCTGTGTGGATCTTTGCACGCACACATATGTGAAGGGTAGGTCTTTCACCTGAAAGGATTTAATAATGGATTAAAGTGGGCAGAAGCTGAGTCTGGAGGTGGCCACCCCATGATGGGGGTGGTGGTGAAGCCCTTCTAAGCACTGTTTTCAGTGTGATATGTGTGCATAGGACTCAGAGCTGGGTCACTACCCCTCCCCCAATGAACCAAAACCTTTCTTCATGCACCAGTTTTCTTCTCAGCTGGTTGGGAATTAGTGATGGGGAATTGTCCTTTATGGAGAGCTCGCTTGATCTCATGGATGCACCCTCGGGGTTCAGACAGGGTTCTTTGGCCACAGGTGGAGTCTGGCTCCCAAGCAGGTTTGTGGGGGATGTTGGAGATCTCTTCTCCTTTTGGGGACTCTGTCCTCATTCTCTAGAGCTCTTGAACTTGCAGTAGTTTCTGACTTTTCCTCCTCTTTTTGGCTTCACTCTCTTTGCAGTTGGCTGCGAAAACAGATTTATTCAGTAGATCAAACCCGAAGAAACAGGTAAGGCCCATTGGCAGGCTTTTTTTTTTTTTTTTTTTTTTTTTTTTTTTTTTTTTTTTAACTGTGATACTTGCTTATTTTAATGTTTGGGGGTAGGGGGTGGGTCAGTTCACATCCTGTGGTAGGAAGGCTCTCAGGTTCTGGGGTTGATGGCGACCAAATCCTCTGCATGAATGAAGCTTCTGATGGAGAGAGCTCCAGTTCAGCTGCTGAGGTGACATTTGACAAAGGGACTGGGGCTGGAACACCTACCATGTCCTGGGAACCCAGCAGGAAACATTATGACCACAGTGTCTGCAGTGTCTGATGGGAGAGACTGGTCCCGAGGGAGCAAGCTTTGTTTGGTGACAGTGGTGTAGCTCTGGGCAGGGATGAGGTGAGATGTGATGATGTCCTTCTGTGTATTTCAGTCCCTGGAGGATGGGACTGCATCACCACCCAGGGCTCTCTGTCGGATTCTGTGTTTAATTCCCTCCCTCTCTCTTCCCCCTCTCTCTCCTCCCTCCCTCTTTTTTCCCTCCCTCCTTCCCTCTCCTTCCCTTCTCCCTTCCCTTTCTCCTCCCTTCTTCCTTCTCTCCTCCCTCCCTCTCTCCCTACCCCCTCCTTCCTTCCCTTTCTCCTCCCTCCCTCCCTCCCTCCCATCCTCCCTCTGGTCCTCCCTCCCTACCTCCTTACCCCCTTCCTCTTTCCTTGTCTCCTCCCTCCCTTCACCCCCTCCTTCTGTACTTGGGGTTGAACCTCTGGTCTTCTGCTTGCGAGGCATTCACTCTATCGCTGAGCCACGACCACAGCCCTTCACTGGCGGATTCTAGACAAGTGTTCTAAATGTCTCTAGCATCTTCTTTTTGTTTTCAGACAGAATCTCTCTACATTATCCAGGCTGGCCTCTAACTCTCTCTATAGCCTTGACTGGCTTCGAACTTTCAATCTTCCTGCCTCAGGCCCTTGTGTAGTGGGGTGAGAGACCTGTACTTCCAGGCCTGGTTTTTGTTGTTGTTGTTTTAAAAAGATACTCAGCTTGTGTTTTTCCTTAGGCAGAGGCAGTGCTAACCCAGTAACTATTTCCCCATTTGTAGACATATAGTGGCTTCTGACTTCATGTTAATTTTGTGAAAGACAACCTTTGAGTGTGAACTTGGGTGCTGTACATGTGAGTTGGGGACATCCTTAGTTGCCCAGATGTCAGCTCCTGGTGTATGGTGGCAGAGGTGGTGACAGGGTTGATTTCCAGCTGTGGCACTGAGCGCTGACCTGCCCACTCTCTCCAGCGGGTCTTTGTCCTTTGTTAGTCTGGAGGATGAATGGGCTAGCATCCTTTGTTTAAATTTGCATTTCTTTCTGAGTTGGAGATGGACCACCCTTTTATTTCCTTCCTCTAATTAATAATGAAGTGATAAAAGCCACCTGGGGCTGGAGAGACGGTTCAACAACAGGCAAGAGCAATCTTTGCTCTTGTGTGTGTGTGTGTGTGTGTGTGTGTGTGTGTGTGTTCATGATGATTTATAACTCTAGTTCCATGGGATCCAATGCCCTCTTCTGAAACCCACAGGCACCAGGCCCACATGTACCGCACATACATGCATGCAGGCGAAACACTCATACACATAAAATAAATAAATCTGTAAAAAAAAAAAAGGTCCCCACAAACAAACAAACAAACAAACAAATGCATACCACAAGTACCACCCTGCATGGAGCTGTAGAGAACGTGGCATCCAGACAGTGTTAACTCTTTATAATCCTTGTCTCACAATTGACTTTTTGTTTAAAAAGGTTTATTTTGAGACTGGACTATGGTTTATCTGGTAGAGTGCTTGCCGAGCATCCATGCAGCCCCAGGATCCACCCCAGGCAAGGATGGAGATACAGAAGGCCTGTTGCTCTAGCCCTCAGGAGCCTGAAGTGGGAGGGTCAGAAGTTCAAGGTTGAGAGAGTTGGAAGCCAGGAAGGGCCATGTGAGACCCTACTTCAGCTAACTAACACTAACTAGCAAGCTAACTAACTAACTAGCTTCTTTTTCTTTCCTTTATTTTTGGTTTTCATAAATGAGGCAAAACTAAATGCCACCAGCTTCCCCATTTTGTCCCGGTTTCATGAAGGTGACTTTGTGTCTGACATTTCCACCTGTCTCTTGTTCATTTCTGTCTTGTTTAGTGTACCCAGCCGGGGCATTTGTAACCTCTAGGCACATGGTTTCTCCCCTCGGCCTGTCCCTCCCATCAGTCATCTCCTGGCTGCTCTCTGGTGTCACCAGGGTTGATCTAGTGAGGTGTTGTGGGTTTTACATACTGAGGTCTTACGGTGTTGTCACCTCTGAGATTGTGCTCATTGTGCAGACTGGATCAGGGTGACTCCGGTCATTACTGTCTCCATGGTGGTGGAGTTGTCTACTTTTGTCTCTTATATGGATTGGAGATGGATGCCTGCCCCTTGCTGCAGATGGATTCTTCAAATTCTGCCCAGAAACCCATCTTCCCATTAGCCAAGAGGGGACCTGCTTCTGGAGGTGTGGTCCCTGGCTGTGCCTCCACCCATCTCTCCCAGCTCTCCCAGCTGGCCCTGCTGCTTGTCGCATTGAGAATCACATCTCACCACTAGGAGACTTCAGGGATACTTCAAAAGGAACTTTGACCAGAGTGTTCCAGAAAGGGCAGCCAGGCCAGTTTCCCTCCCTTTCCTGTCTCCTACAGCCTCTGACTAAACCCGTTTCCCAGAGGAAAACAGGAGTTGCCAAAGGCAAGAATGGACTGGCCTAGCTCAGGCCGAGCCTGAACCCCTGGTATTTTTCTTGGCCCAAGCCCTGTCCAGCTTCTAACTTCTCCTAGGGCAAAGTGGTAGCCGCTGGCTTTTGTGGAGGACTTGCTTGGCAACAGCCACTGTATTAGGCAGATCACATGCCAACCAAATGCTCCCAGCCAACCACTGCGCTAGGCACCCATTTTACATGTAAAGACACCGAGTCCCAGAGGGATCAGATCACTTGCTTAAAGCAACCCAGCATGTTAAGGATGGCTTCTACCTTGATCTGCTTCTACACACACACACACACACACACACACAGAGAGAGAGAGAGAGAGAGAGAGAGAGACAGAGACAGAGAGAGAGACAGAGAGAGAGACAGAGAGAGAGAACAAACTGGAAACTGCTCTGTTTGATGTGCCTCCTAGAAATGGAACTGTAACTCATTGCCCCTTACACTCTTACTGATTTCACTTGGAGTAAGGCCCTCAAAGGGCTGATCCCCACCGTAGCATAAGCACTACACCCTTCTTGAAGCCTTCTTTTTACCTTTTCTTTTGAGAGACAGGGTCTCCCATGGTTGTCTAGGCAGCAAGCCTTGGACTTGTGATCCTCCTGCCTCCTGTCTCTGGTGTAGCAGAAACCACTTTATTTTTTGAGGTTAAATAATATTCCAAAGTTTGTTCTCTCTTGGGCTCCTGCCACTGTGATTCATGGTACACACATGGGCAGAAACACCTGCAGGGGGTCCTGTCCTTCCTGTTGGAGCAGTGGTTTACATTCTGAGGAACTTCTGGGCTGTTTTCCAGAATGGTGGTGTTCTGACACGGTCTCCTCAGTAAGGCACAGATGGTCTGTTTCTTCCTCGTCCTTACCAACACGCTTTCCCTCCATCCCTGCCCACCGGGTTATACCACTGAATTTGCGTAAGCAGAACAGACTTCCTTGTTCAGTTCTGCAGGGAACACGGGAGGACTGGGAAGACTGTAGGGTCTGCCGGGATGTGCTGCAGGTGGGAGATGGGGAAGAGATCCGGTACCTCCTGGATGCAAATAGGTTTCCTGTGGTTGATAATCGAAGCCACACCTGTGCGGATTCCGTTGCACTCGACATCGTTGTGGGTATGGGGTTTTTTCTTTAAAAAAAAAAAAAAAAGCGGTTTATTTTAATGTGTATAAGTATGTGTCTGCATCTATGTGTGCACACTGTGTGTGTATCTGGTGCTCAAGGGAGGCCATGTAGGATCCCCTGGAACTGGAGTTACATATGGCTGTGAGCTGCCAAGTGGGCGTGGGGAATGGAACCCCCCAGGTCTTCTGGAAGAATAGCCAATGTAACTTCTTCAGTCCCAGCAATCTCTTTTGAGACAATGTTTCACTATGCAGCCCAGGGTTGAGAAAGAAGTTCTCAAGAGAAAGGAATTCTCAATCCCTGAGGGCATGGTGAACCAGCCCTCTTTCTTCTCCTCTGAGGAGTTTAGATGTGGGGGGTTCAGACCTGAAGAATTTGCATTCTGACAAATCCTTGGGAAGTAGTGGTCCCTAAACAGCTTCAAGAAGCAGGGCCCTTGATCTCCTCAGTGAATGTAGGGGTTGCTGAGTACATGGGCCAGTGGTAGATACGGTGCCTGTACCAGTTCCTCCATCACAGTAGTCGTGTGGGGTTGGCTGCTGGTGTGCTGACTAGCACAAATAGAGAACATAGGCATTACTCTAGAAAGTTCTGTGAGGTTAGCCATGCTGGAGGCACACACCTGACATCTTTGCCCTCAACACACACACACACACACACACACACACACACACACACACACAGAGTCTTGTGCATGTGCATACAGACACACACGTACACACACAGGCATGCATACATACGTGCATGTGCATACACACATGCACGCACACACACAGGAACAGTGAGAGAGAGAGAGAGGAGGGAGGGAGACAAACAGTAATAGAAGCTGTAACACTGCTTGTGTTGATAATTATTCTTCAGTTTCCCTATCTACAGAGAGCCATGATGTCGTCTTCCACCCTGCGTCCTGGCTGGGTGCTGGTTTGTGAAATTCAGTGAGGATACATTGTACACTGCCTAGATAGGGCCTGGCTTAAAGAAAACACTCCACATTAAATATTTATTATTATTGTTATTATAAATAGCCATGGATGAGAAAGGTCTTTTTTTTTTTTTTTTTTTTTTTTTTTTTTTTTTTTTTTTTTTTTTTTTTTTTTTATAGCAGGCAGGTTTCAGGGTCTCCTCTAGTGATGGGTGTAGCCTTGAAGGCTCCCGGGACCCAGCTAGGCTTTATTGGGGTTGGTTGATGATGTCTGCATGAAAGAGGGGTGTCAGCTGCCCCTTGGAAGAAGTTGTTTTTTTGTTGTAGTTCACGGAAGATCATCCTGGTTTCTGGTTGAGCCCTAGGATGAGATCTGAGTTACAGGTTTGTGTCAAGGGAGCTGATACCAGGGACTCTGAGAGCTACAGGGGGCACAGGCAGCAGGACGGGCTGCTATTGCTCCTGGGTTGGGAGTTCTGACACTGCACCAGTTCTCTGGAATAAAGGTCCAGAGAGTCAAATCTGCTTTCTATGCTTGGACCTGTCACCAGGTACTGGGGTCCCCTGCCGTGGGATGGGTCTGTGAGTAAGGCACTCTCTCCATTTCACCAGGCTAAGAGCTACTGATTCACCTCCCTCCAGCTGCTGGGGAGTGCTCTGGTTGGGGGTGTGTTCCATGTCTTCCCTTGAAGTGACTACCCCACGATTTTAACATTCTTAGATTGCCTAATGCTTATCTGGAAGCACAAGGGCCTCATGGGTTTAGTGTCTCAGATGCTCTTGACTCCTGCGCCTGCTCAGTTCCTAAGCAGCTGCCTGGCTCTTGGGTCTCCTCCTTCTTACTCTCTGTTTCCAGATGTGGCCATTTCCTTTACTGGTGCAGCCTGAGCTCCTGGAGCCTCCGACTTTCCTCCTTCACCCCCACATTTTCCATCTTTCTCTTGTGTCTTGCCCTGTGGCACCTGCTGCTCACGTATCTTCATCCTGCCCTGGCCAAGAGGAATGTCACCCTCTGAGGCGCCTTCTGTAAGTCTGCTGGCATCTCGAGGCACAGTCAGACCTCTTGGCCCAGTGGTGGGAGGCGGTGGGTGCCCCTGAAAACACCACAGGCAGCAGAGTGTGGCTCTGAGTGAGGCAAGTCGGAAGTCCAGTTCAACACAACTCAGTAGCCAGTGTTGGTTCAAGCTTTGAGTGTCTTGACACCGGGCAGTTTCTTTCAGGCATATTTAAGTACAGCACAGCTTGAGAAAACAGACTCTTGGGTCAATCAACTCAACCCTGTGTGTACAATGAAGCTTAAGGCATGACTGCATTGAACCTTTTCTTTGTAAAGTCTATGTGGCCTCTTCCATGGAGATGGGTTTTATGGATTGAGAGACAATGCTTAAGATAAGGGCCTCGGGAGGGTGGCTGAGATAAACCTAAGAGTCTGGGGCACCATGTCTGAGGTCACCAGGCTATCACCATTCCCAGCCTTCTGGGCAGAAAACAGGTTATACATCCATGTCTTCCCTTGAAGTGACTACCCCATGATGTTAAGATTCTTGGATTGCCTAATGCTTATCTGGAAGCACAAGGGCCTGGTGCTCACCACAGGAGCCTTGAGCACTGTGTGTGTGTGTGTGGGGGGGGTTGGGAACAAGGAGGCAAGAAGGCTGGAGGTGACTGCTGTAGTGTGTGGAGTCACACATGCAGCTCTTCTCTGAAGATGACAAAAGCCAAGTTGATAGTGTGGAGACATGGGTGGATTTCTGCCCATACCTGGGGGTGGGGGTGGGGTAGGGTCCTTCTTGAGCATGCAGCCCTCTCTAACTCTGCTGGATGCTTGATCTCTGGCCAGAAGGACCTGAGTCTCTTACCTGTGACCCATCCAGCACCGTCATATCTGGTGTCCTGTCCTGAGGTCTTTGGATGTGGCTGTTCTGGGCGACACGGGCTACAGTGAATCTAATCTAACATTTGCTCAAACAGCAGGGCCCTCTGAGCTTCAGTTTCCTCTGTGGAGGTGGAGACAGCCCTAAGGGCTGCCTTAGGAGGCTTTTCAAGCTGGGAAATCTGTAGCTGGACCTCGGGGAGCAGGGCCCCAACCCCGATGGGGTTCCATTAACATTACCTTTCTTGCTCCCAATATTCCCTTTTTGACTCTTAACTTCCCTGTTCAACTAGAAGCTTCCAGAAGCTCAGGAGCAAAAAATTCCGATACCAGGTGTTCTGGCTTGATTACTGTTGTAGGCTTCGGTTAGGATCTAGGCTGACACTGTCCACCCTGTGCCCAGCCGCAGCCTCCACATACTGTGAACCCTGAGGCTGGAGCTTGGTGCTGTGTGTGTGTGTGTGTGTGTGTGTGTGTGTGTGTGTGTGTGTAGATAGTTGGGAATAGGGTGGAGAAGAGCCACAGATGACACCTGCCTGGCACATACCAGGTACCACCTGCCTTTTCATCTACCTCTCTCTGGCTCGCCTTGCTTTGAAACCACATGAGTTTGTTTCCAAGACTTCCAGTGCCTGATGCTCACAGTGTTCTACCCACATTGGGTCTCCCACAGCACTTGCTTCCAGAGCCATCTCCCATGTGACCCATGTCTACCACCCTTGCTGAGGGGTAGGGACCAGCCTCTACCATCAGGCTGCCCCTTTCCTCTGGCCCCAAGGGTCTCGTTTCTAGTTGGTTTTCTCATGGAGGGGATGCCCAGGAGGATGTTGATAGAGTCGTACAACACCTCCCACTCTGGTCCCTGAGGCTGATGAAACCGAGATTCTCCTTCTTTGCAGCATCAGCCTCCGAGAGCTGAAGGCCATCTTGCCCCTGGTTAACTTCAAAGTGAGCGGCATCAAGTTTCTCAAGGACAAGCTGGTGGTAAGTATGGCAGCTCAGCTGGGGGACATGGATTTAGGCTTGCTTAGTGCCTCTAGAGCTCAGGAACCCATGCTGGCCCGGGGCTCTGGAATGGCACCCAACAGGGGGGTCCTGTGCCTCCAGAGCCCATCAGTCCTGGTCCATCCAGCAGAACCCTGTGACCATTGGAGGACTTTGAGGATGAAGCAAGTGAAGACTGTGTTGTTGGATGGTGTGACTTGGAGCATCTGTGCAGATCTGTCTCAACCAGTCTGCCTTTCAGCATTTCCTGGGCCTTCCGGCAACCGTTTACCTTAGTAACGGGAGCACACGGGTCCTTTGTAAATTGCTGTGGCAAGATGCCTTCTAGAGGGTTCCAGGGACATCTGCCATTGCAGTTTGTCCTCTTGCTCCAACCGTTCATCTTCCTAACTGTTATCCTCTCTTCCCCATCACTGAAGTTGGCTGTGTTCTTGAGCTGTGGGCGGGACAGCCAGCAAAGCCTCTCTGCCCCATGAATGATAGGATGCCGGGGTTGGTGGTGGTGGTGGTGGTGGTGGTGGTGGTGGTGGTGGCAAGGATGGATGGAGGAGATAAAGGTGCCTGTTTCCCACAGCGAGATGCTCTCAGGAAATGAACACGTGATCCAGAGCCCCCATAAGAGGCTCACCTAGTCACGTTAGCATCGTTTGTGGGATTCCCCCGGCTGAACACCTTCATTCCTTTGAGTACTAGTGAGCTCCCGGGACAGCATGGGTCCATGCTTATCCTGACCCTGCCATTCTTGGACCTGCCCATGTTCCCCTCATCAAGACAGAAAGCAGGCGTGAGAGACTGAGAGGGAGAAGTTATTACTAATCCCTGTGTGGTTTTCTCTCTCTCTCTTTATACATATACATATACGTATACATATACATATACGTATACATATACGTAGTACATATACACACACACACACACACATACACACACATACATATAACCATATAGGGGTCCACTTCCCTTATCCCATATCATCATGCAAAATGCATTTATTCCAATTTCAAAAAAAAAAAAAAAAATGGAAAACTCCATGGTCATTCATTCAGTCCCAAGTCCAAAGTCTCTTCTGAGACTCTTAGAATTCATACATATTGGCCCTAACACATTGGAAGTGTGTACATGATCAGTATATCAGAATTTGGCAATCCAAAAAAAAAAAGTGTCTCTCACTCCAAAAAGAAATAGTCACCCTCTGTGGCTCTTAGAAACCTGGTCAAGACTCTTCCCTCACGGGGTTCCCTGGGGCTCGAGGATGGGTACCCTGTTATGTTCTTCCAGGCAGGAGACTGAGGAGTCCCTGGCTCCAGAATGGTTGACTTGAGCCATTGTGTTTTTGTGTGGAGGGTGGAGGTGTGATGGCGGACACCCGGCTGTGTGTGCTCACCTTCGCCTTGTACGCTCACAGGAAATCGGTGCGCAGAAAGATGAGCTCAGCTTTGAACAGTTCCATCTCTTCTATAAAAAACTCATGTTCGAGCAGCAAAAGTCGGTAAGAGAACCCTCGGCCGTCATGCGTTCGAGTCAGGTGCAGAGCTGAGAAGCCCACAGGAAGGGTTTAGCTTTCCACACAGACAAGAGTGGCTTCAGGAGACTGGCAAATGGCCATAACCATGGTGGAGCTGTAGGAGACATGTCAGGGGATACGGCTTGCTGACCTTCCTGGTGGGAATTCCAAAGCCATAAATTCTATCAGAGCTCTGAGTGTATGAAAAACAACAACAACAACAACAACAACAACAACAACAACAACAACAACAACACAGTATGACACATACTATGCTATTAGATCACGCAGGAAGGGAATCCAGCAAGTTATTCATAGCCATCTCTGAGTTTTATGATTTTATGACTTTACTTTTGAGATAGGATCCTCTGTAGTCCAGTTCATGCAAAGCTGGCCTTGAACTTTCAATTCTCTTTCCTCCTGTCCATGAGTGCTGGAGTTACCGAGGGCAGGTTATAGGGTCAGGAGGGGACCAGGGCTTTGTATGTGTTAGACCTTACCTCCTAACCCTCACAGTTACTCAACTGGGGACCAAACACTCAAATCTATGAGCCTCTAGAGGCCATTTTTATTCAAACTGGCACATTCCACATCCTGGACAAAGTAGGCATGTAGCCATTTCATCATGCCAAGTGCATTCAGTCCAACTTCAAAAGTCCCCATGGTCATCAGCCCCGAGACTGCTATAAAGTTCAGAGTCTCTTCAGCCTGAAGGTTGATTGCTGTAAAGTCCAGAGTCTCTTCTGAGACTCCTGGAATTCTCTTAAACTGTAACCCCCTGTAAAATCAAAATAAAAGGGCAGATCATGTGGAATATACAGTGACACAGAAAATATATGTTTTTATATATATATAAATATAAATATAAAATCACACATATATAACACATATACTTTGCCACTGCCTTTTATGTTCCTACTAGGGTACCCCATTAAGCCTCACTGAAAATCTCTTCTTAGTCTTTCTGTTGTAAAGACACCATGACCAATCTTGGTCTTATTCCCAATCCAAGATGTATTTCAGCTTACACTTTTTCATGTTGAAATGACCTTGCTATGTGGCCCAGGCTGTCTTAGAACTTTGTATGTGGCCCAGGCTGTCTTAAAACTTTCTATGTGGCCCAGGCTATCTTAGAAATTGCTATGTAGCTCAGGCTGTCTTAGAACTTGTTATGTGGCCCAGGTTGGCCTCAGATTAACTCTCCTCCTACTTCAGCCTTGCCAATGCTCAGCCACAACCTAAACTTTTAATTACAACTTTATAAAATAAAAAGTGTTTCTATGTATGCTTGTGTGCGTGTTAGGGAGAGGAGAGGAGAGGAGAGGAAGTGGACGGAGAATGGAAGAAAGGAGGGAGGGAGTGGGTAGGAGGAGAGGGAGTTGGGAGGGTGGAGGGATATACTGATTGAGTTGAGGTTTATGGACTCCCTGTTCTCCCTGGAATGTTCTAGGTGGAACCCTGTGGAAACATTCAGCCATGCCAAGGTCGCCCCCTGGTGTTCAGAATGCCACATGGCTCCTGAGTTGGCATTTCATTCTTGGTCTGGCATTTTAAAATTAATGGCTTACATTTAAAACTCAGAGTTCTGGGGGAGGCTGCTGCGCCTCCTCCTCCTCCTCCTCCTCCTCCTCCTCCTCCTCCTTTCTCCTCCTCCTCCTCCTTTCTCCTCCTCCTTCTTTCTCCTCCTCCTTCTTTCTCCTCCTCCTTCTTTCTCCTTCTTCTCCTTCCCTCCCTCCTCCTTTTTGGGTTTTTGAGACAGGGTTTGTCTGTACAGCCCTGGCTGTTCTGGAACTCACTTTACAGACCAAGCTGGCCTCGAACTCAGAGATTCCCCTGCCTCTGCCTCCCGAATGCTGGGATTAAAGGCGTGTGTATCCACTGTCCAGACGATTGTTGGCTTAAAACTACTAACCTGCCTACTGAACCCACCCACCCATATTGGGGTTTGTCTGTTCCTGCATTCACAGTTCTCTCTGATACCCATGGAAAAAGGGAATGCCTGCCATCTCCTCACTAGCCCTGCCCATCAGTGTCCCCTCACTTATATTCAATAGATGATCTGAGCTGGGAGCTAAAATCACCACCACGGGTGGAATGCCCCAGTATGGCAGCTGCATGTTGTAACTCTGTGGTTTTAGGGTTTGAATAATACCCTCCAGACCCACACTGATGGTTTTCACTGGCTTGCCAAACCATCCTGCTCCTGTGCATATTAATGTTTCCTTCAATGTTAACAGATTGTCCTGGCTCCTGAGCTCCTGGGATAGGGTAGGGTGCTGGATTTCCAGGGTCTATGGAGTTGTCATGGAAACCTATGATCCTCACATCAGAATCTAGGGAATGAGTACTTGCATATCTATAGCCAAAAGGTTTTTGACTTTTAAGTTACCAGTTCTTCCTTGTGTCTAACCACCTGCCTGCATTGCAGCTGTCAGGGCTCAAACGGTTTTGGAGGTTGGGCAGTAGCAGGAAGATACATTCATGCTGTGTGAAGCTAGGTGGCGGTGTAAGCATAGATGACAGCCAGCATTTCTGTAGGCAGGCCACGTGACAGGCCCAGTGCTGAGCGCTTTACACTTTAATCCTCCCCTGAGCCCTGTGAAAGGTTAGATGAAGAAATCAAAGCTCAGATGGGTGTCTTGCAGAAGGTCGTGTGGCCCCAGCAGTAACCAAGGCTTCACATTTCCCAACTGTCTTTGATGCCCAGGCACAGATGAGATGCTTTCTGTTAAATTCTTAAAACATTTGTGGGAAAAAAAAAATTTCAAGGGCCAGTGAGAGGGCTAGGTGGGCAGAGAGGCTTGCTGCCAAACTTGATGACCTGAGTTTGATTCCTGAGACCCACATGATAGAAAGAGTAAATTGAGTCCTGCTCGTTGTCCTCTGATGCCCACATGTGTGCATATGTGCGCACATACAAATAAACATGAAAGCAATAATGTACGTACATTATGGCCGAGAATACAATTAACCCTATGTACTCAGAAGGCACCATCGTAGCTGCCAACTTAGGATTTCATGAATCCATTTATGCTCCTTCCCTCCCTCCATCTTCATTCCACTATCCCTGCCTCCTTCTTCCCCTCCCCCTTCTCTTTGCCTTTTGAGGTATAGTCTTACCATGTAGCCCAGGCTGGCCCTAAAATCAAGATCCTCTGTCGCAGTCCCCCTGGTGCTGGGGTTACTCCTATCACCATAGATGCCCCTATTCATTTCCTTCTTGTGTAGTCTGGAGGCAAATCTTCCTGCCATGGACCAGCTGGTCTGTTACTGCATCTTGGCCTCATCGTGGTCCCGTGATGTCCCCTGTGGTGAGAGCACATTCCAGGAAAAATAGAAAAGTCTTAGGTCACAGATCCTGAGAGGTCACCTGGGGTCAGGCCTGGGATTGTATGTCCAGTAAGTCCAGCGGTTGCCCATCTGGTTTGTTCACGGCCAGAGTATCGGAAGAGAAGGGCCCACATTTCCTGAGACACCCTGATGGCTTGGTGAAATGTTATGGAGCGACACAGATGATTCTAGTCTGAGGTAGCAGGGGACGGGACAGGGGGACAGGAATCCTCAAACTTAAGTTAGCAGTGATACTCGGGTTGGTTTCTATCCTGGTGACTGTCCCTGGAGGCTCCTGGCTCCCACCTTCAGAGGATGAGACTGTCAGCTTGCTGTGCTATCCTCCAGCCCCGAGGAAAGTCAGTTCCCCATCTTCAGTCCTGTGGGTCTTGCTGTCGCCTCTCTCCCTTTGGCACACCCCCTCCCTTCCCCTGTTCAGCTGTGGCCTTCCCTGAGCTTGAGGGGAAAGCCAATAATTAATTTCTCCATTGTTTAGTCAGTCATCTGACTCGTGCAACAGGTGTTTGCATGACCCAGGTGGGCACTGTGGTTGGTACAGATGACCTCTGACCCCACTGACATCTCCTTGGGGTGGACAGGCTCACTGATATCTGGAGTTACCCAGACCCCAGTGTCCACCCGGGCTCCTTGTTGGATTAGATTTGACTACAGAGCCGCACCAAGGGATGCCTTCCACATCCTGATGTGGCCTGCGAGCCAAGTGCCAAATGAAGCCAATAACCTCCCTGCCCTGCCTGACACCCTTCCACCTCAAAGGAAACAAACACTTGAGTGTGTGTGGAGGGGTCGGGGGGGGCAGTGCTTCTAAATTTGAAGGGGTAGCTCAACCTTCAGGCTGGTGATGAGAGATGTTTCCAGACATCTTTCCAGAGTAAATGTCACATCTAGGTACCTGGGCACACACCCGTCCCCAGCCTGGATGGCCAGGCCAGCGTGAGTACTTGGCTATTGGAAGTGGATCTGTTTATGATGTCTGTCACAGGCCAGTGACTTCAGGGCCATTTCTACCTAGAATATATCTCACCTTTACACAATCGCTGTGTTATAGACCAGGCAGGCAAGGTGGACAGAGCGTTTGCCATGCTGTTGGCTAGAAATAGTCCAGGAGCATGTGTGTATGTACATGTGTGCACAGAAATGTGTGTAGGTACACCTGTGTGCATATGTGCATCTCAGCGTGTGCGTGTGGGTATGTGTGTATATGTATTTACATGTACATGCACAAGTCTGTGTGTGAGCGCATATCTGTATCTAGACATATACATGTGAACAGTCCAGGAGTGTGTGTGTATATACATATGTGCACAGAAATGTGTGTAGGTACACCTGTGTGCATATGTGTATCTCAACATGTGCATGTGAGTATGTGTGTATATGTGTTTACATGCACACACATGAGTCTGTGTGTGAGTGCATATCTGTATCTAGACATATATGTCTGAACAGTCCAGGAACGTGTGTGTATATACATGTGTGCACACAAATGTGTGTAGGTACACCTGTATGCATACGTGTATCTCAATGTGTGCACGAGAGTATGTGTGTTTATATGCACATGCATGAGTCTGTGCATGAGCGCATATCTGTATGTATACGTATACGTGTGTATGTGTGCACAGTGCTCAGCCAGCGAGCTGGTGCAGATGGAGACCAAGAGGGAGGTATCTCAGCTCCTCACACTTGTGGTTGACTGGTTGACATTACAGAGGCCATGAGGGAAGAGCTGACACGGCCCTATGCTCCTTTTCTGCTCTGAAAACGGAAAGGTAAAGGGTCATCTACGAAATGTTAAAGGTCTGAAACACAGCAATGAACACAGAACAGTGTAAGTCTCCACTTGTTGCCGGGTCCACGGCACTCAGACCAAAAATCTCCAAGGAGGAAGGGCAGTGTTGTGGCTCACGGCTTCACTCCACTGTGGTGGGGACAGCCTGGTGGTACTCATGGAGTCGGATGCCTGTGACAGAGACACGACAGGCGGTCTCTAGTGGTGGTGGTGTGTGCGTATGCGTGGTATGTATGTGTGTGGTGTGCATGAGTGTATGCATGTGGTGTATGTGTGTGTGTATGTGGTGTATATGCATTAGTGTGTGATGTGTATGTGTGGTGTGTGTGTGGTATGTGTATGTGTGTGTATGTGGTATGTATACTATGTGTATGTTGTATTGTGTGTTGTGTGTGGTGTGTATGGTGTTTTTGATATATGTGTGTTTGCATGTGCATGTTGTGTGTGTGGTGCTGGGGATCAAACCCAGGTAAACAGTTGTCTACCCTGAGTTTGTATCTCCAGACTTTGTTTAAAACAACAATAACACTTTAAATGACCTTTCTTTCTTTCTTTCTTTCTGTCTGTCTGTCTGTCTGTCTGTCTGTCTGTCTTTCTTTCTTTCTTTCTTTCTTCCTTCCTTTCTTCCTTTCTTCCTCTCTCTCTCTCTCTCTCTCTCTCTCTCTCTCTCTCTCTCTCTCTCTTTCTTTCCTTCTTCCTTCCTTCCTCCCTTCCTCCCTTCCTTTTGCATGGGGCACGGGATGAGAGGGGGTGTGTACCATCACATGACTGTAGAGATCAGAGGACAACCGTGAGAGTCCATTTTCTCCTTCCACCCTGAGGACCCCAGGAATCAAACCCAGGTTGTGAGGTTTGGCAGCAGGTGCCGTGACCCACTGAGCAGTCTCTCTGCTTCAGCTTTCTATTTATTTAGTTACTCATTTATTTATTATGAGTCGGTGTCTCCCTATATAGTCTGGGTTAGTCTTGAACTCATGATCCTCCTCTGTGAAATCTGTGTAAGATTTCATTTTACAGCTCTCAGGCCTCATTCTGTCACTGAGGGAAGTCGGGTAGGAACCCAAGCAGGGCAGGAACCTGGAGGTGGGGAACTGAAGCAGAAGCCATGGAGAGGTGCTGCTTACTGGCTTGCTCGGCACGCCCAGGGCCACCTGCTCAGGGGTGTCACCACTCTCAGTAGGCGGGGCCCGCTTATATCAGTTATTAATGAAGAAAAGGCACTACCAACTTGCCTACAGGCATTTTCTCAACTGAGACCCCTCTTCCCAAATGACTCTAGCTTGTGTCAAGTTGGAAAAAACCGAAAAAACAAAACAAAACAAAAAAACCCCAAACAAAACTAACCAGGACACTTGGCTTTGATATTTTTTTTAAGTAACTTTTCCTTTATTATTCTTTAGGTTTATTTTGTGTGCATGAGTATCTTGTCGGCCTATACATATGTCACCACATGTGTGCCTGGTCACAGAGGCCAGAAGAGGGTGTTGGATTTTTGGAATTGGAGTTATAAATGGCTGTGGGCTTCTATGTGGGCTCTGAGAACCGAACCTACATCTTCTACCAGGGCAACAGATGCTCCTGACTGCTGAGACATCTCTCCGGCCCACTGATAACTTAGAAACAAGAACCTCACTGGTAGGAGCTGATTTGTCTAGCGCTTTTATTTTCTGCCTGTTTCTCATTTCAGATACTTGACGAGTTCAAAAAAGACTCCTCCGTGTTCATCCTCGGGTGAGACACCTCTGACACGTCGCTGCTGTTCAGGGCCTCTGTGTCCTTGTAGCTCTGGTGGCGAGTGGGAGTGGAAGTGGGGGTGGGGATGGGGGTACGGTGTGCAGTTGCCGACCCTAGGTTCGTAGGACAGTATGAGCGAGTGAACAGAGTCCATAGGGTTGTGGGGTGTTGTGAGGCAGGTCTAGAAGATTCTGTGGGGGGAACTGTGAACTTAGGCTTTCTTCCTGAAGCTTCAGGGGATGTGACAACCAATAGGTTTCTCCTTCCCCCCCCCCCCTTGCTTTACCGTCCTCTCCTCCTCTCCAACCCTACCCTTTCTCTTCTGGATGTGTCCCTCTCTGTCTCCTGCAGCTCTGGTCTTCTGGTTCCATCTATCTGTGGACTCCACACTCTACTGTGCTCCCCAGACCCCCTATAGCTACTGAATGCTGTCTGGGGCCTCTAAGACTCTTGGATTGGGGTCCCTCTTTGAGCCTCTTCTATCTGGACTGTGAGGGTCAGTGACATGCTCAGCTCGGTGGGGCTGGGGTTCAGGGTAGAAGTGGGGTTCAGGGTGAAGGTGGATCTCTTCTAGTAAATGTCCTTCTCTCTAACCAGCCTGTGTCATTTCTCCGAGGGCAGGAACACAGACCGGCCTGATGCCTCGGCTGTCTACCTGCAGGACTTCCAGAGGTTTCTTTTACATGAACAGCAGGTGAGAGGATTGTGAGATTGGGGTGTCAGGGACAAAGAGCTCCCCTGGATGCCTGCTGTCATAGAACAGCTGTGGTGTCCCTGAGGTGGGGTGGGTGGGGCTTCACACCGCTGTCCAATGTCACTGGGTCTCCTCAAATTCCAGGTCTCTCTTTCTTTGTTCCTTTCTTTGTTTTTTTTCCTTGTTTCTTTTTCTCTCTTTTTTTTTTAAAAAGAGATTTATTCCTTTTATGTATATGAGTTCACTGTCACTGTCTTCAGACATACTAGAAGAGGACATCAGATCCCATTACAGATGGTTGTGAGCCACCATGTGGTTGCTGGGAATTGAACTCAGGACCTCTGGAAGAGCAGTCAGTGCTTTTAATTGCTGAGCCATTTCTCCAGCCCTTCCCCTTCCCCTTCCCCTTCCCCTTCCCCTTCCCCTTCCCCTTCCCCTTCCCCTTCCCCTTCCCCTTCCCCTTCCCCTTCCCCTTCCCCTTCCCCTTCCCCCTTCCCCCTTCCTTCCTTTCTTTCCTTTCTTTCCTTTCTTTCCTTTCTTTCCTTTCTTTCCTTTCTTTCCTTTCTTTCCTTTCTTTCCTTCCTTTCTTGAAAATAGATTCTTCTCTTATACAATATATCCCAACTACAGTTTCTTTCCCCCTCCACTGCTCCTAGCTCTCTCCCTTCACCTTCCCCCTTCTCCAGATCTACTTTCTACCCCTTTCCTCTTCAGAAAAAGAGCAGGCCTCCAAGAGACAGCAGCTAAACAGGACAAAAAACATACAAGACAAGGCAAAAGCCCTTATACTGAGGCTGGACAAAGCAACCCAATAGAAGGAAAAGTGTCCCAAGAGCAAGCAAAAGAATCAAAGACACAGCTGCCCCCACTGTTAGGAGTTCCACAAAAACACCCAGTGAACAGCCATAACATCTGCACAGAGGCCTTGGTGCGGACCCATGGAGGTCCCGTGCCTGCTGCTTCAGTCTCTACAAGCCCGTTAGTTTTATACAGTAAGATAGCTGAAGATAAAAGGGGTTCAAACTGGAATGGGAGAACATGGCACACTGAATCTTGTCGCCACTTCCAATGAGCAAGCAGTGGCAGGGGACTCTCCCAGGACAGGCCAAATGCTCAAGGGCTTGAATAAGATGTCCCTCACCTGGCTGGTGCCAGCTCTTCCCCCAAGGCCACTCCAGGAGTGTCTTCCTGGGAGGCCATCCCTTCTGGATGGAAGGAGGTAACTAGGCTGACCAAACCTGCTGGTCTTCTGGGGGATGAGGGGTAAGTCTCCCTGGCTGACATCTCCATGGTGGCTCCCAGTGTGGAGGAAGAGTCACAGGAGTTTCCTGTTGGGATTTCACTATCTGATGGTACAAGGTCACCCCAGTGTGTGTGTGTGTGTGTGTGTGTGTGTGTGTATTCATGTGTATTCTTGGGTGCCATGCTGGTGTTTGGCGAGTAGATGCTGTTAAACATTCCCCTACGATACATGTTTTTGAGACGTGTTTTACTAAGTTGCTCAAACTGGCACTGAACTCCCTCAATAGCCCAGGCTGGCCTTGAATTCCTTCTATAGCCCAGGCTGGCCTTGAACTTGCAGTCTTCCTGGCTCAGCTTCCCGAATAGCTGATACAATCATCCTGCACTTCACCCTCTATGTTTGGGATTTACCATAGCATAAAGATATGAAAAGACAGATAAAGAAAAAAATCGCTCTATGGTAGCATAGAGGCTAATGATCAGAGGGACACATTACCACGAGGTCAGCAGCCCGAGGCTGGGCAGTGGCCGCAGCTGGCGTGGTGTTCTGCAATGGCGAGTAAGACTTTGATGTCTGTCATATGTACCACACCTGTCAGCCTGGGACACTGTATGCAGGTGATGGGGGCGAGGTTCTGTTTGCTTAGCCTGAGCTCTTAGGACCCATGGATGTTAAACACTGTGGGCAGTGAATTCTGTTGGGCACAGTGTGCGTGTGGCGGTCTGAGGACAGCTTGCTGGGGCTACTAGAAGCTCTCCTCCTACCATGAGTGTCTCAGCAATAAAATTTTAGGTTGTTGGGCTTGGTGGCAGGTACCCTTTACCCTTAGGGCACCTTACCATCCCACATTTGAACCCTTAGCATCTTGGGATTCTAAACTTCTTTAGGAAGGTCCTGGTCTCTGCCCAGCCAGAGAACAGTCTCAGTTCTATTAGCAAGTGCCCATGTCTTTTGATAAAAATGTGTACTTTGCAGGGGAAGGAGAGATGGCCATCCAGGCCCTTTGAGACACCCAGGGGAGCCAAGGTGTTTGTATCAAGCAACCTGTACTTGGTGTTACTTCTTGTAGCAGTTCATGGTTCCCCCCATCTTCACCTCTCACAGCTGAGGAAGGAACCCAAGGCTAGTGCTCTATGACTGAGCTAAATCCCCAACCCCCATGTTCCATGCTGTTAACAACCCTCCATTCAGGGGAACTCACAGCCTGCTGGCTGTTTTGGTATCTGTGGTCTGGGGAGACTTGTTAGCTAACCACAGTCTGGTGTAGTTGAAGTAGGACCTTACTACCCTGTTTCAGTCTGTCTTTGGCCCTTTGTTCTTTCTGACACTCCTCCCTTCACCCCACCCCCACCCCCGTGTCCCTTCCTACCCAACCACAAGTTCATCTCAGACACAAGGAGAGAAGCTGGAGAATGTCTGAAACCCAGAAAGCATTGGCCAGCATCGGGGCTGTGGTGTCTTTCATCTTGTTGCCTGTGGGTATTTGGGGTTTCAGAGTGTGCAGCGGAAAACAAGACACGGCACGCTACGGCCTCTTTTAATTAAGGAAATGCTTCTGCCTTGTGCTGAATCTGCTAGTGGAACTGGATTTGTTTCTCTGGGTGGCTCTGCCTGGCTGACCCTTGGAAGAGGGGATGTGAGGTGTCCAACTAAGTCCCTTTCCCCAAGCTGAGTTGGAAACCGATCCTGCTTCCTAGGAGCTCTGGAGACCTGGGATCCTCATGAAGGCTGTGCATCCTCTTCTCTGTGTGACAGTAGCATTATGTGACTTGCAGGGTGGGGTGGGCTAGAGAACCATACGGGGCTGGGCTGTTAGAATAAAGAAACTACCAGGGACTGGAGGCTTCCTGCAGTGAAGAGTCCTACACTCAGCACACAACCGACTCCATATGGTCCCATTTCCAAACCTGTTTAGTGCATTACTTTTGGGACCCTCTTCTCATGGGTAAGGACGTACAAAGAAGACATGTAACTTGTCACCTGGGCTGAGCCAGGAGAGACTCCCTAGTAAGCTGGCTGTATAGTTACTTTTCTCATTGCTGTGACCAGAAGAAGCAATTTCGATGGGGCAGGCTTTATTCTGGCTTAGACTTGGAGGGGCTCACCCTATCATAATTGGGAAGAGATGGCAGCCTGTGGGAACAGCATGGTGACAGGAGTGAAGGTCTGGTCACATGGCCTTGCTAGTCAGTGGAGAACAAGAAGTGGGGCTGGACTATAAAACCTCAAAGCCCACCCCCAGTGACCTACTTACCTTAGTAAGCCTCTTACCTCTGGAAGGTTTCACAGCCTTTTCAGACAACGCCATGACCTGGAAACCCAGGTGTTCAAACACATGTGTTGAACCCATGGGGACATTTCATAATCAAACTGTTAACACTGGCAAGCCCACCATGGTTCCTGGCTGTTTCATACTGAAACCTGTGGTCTGGTGCCCTGAGTTCTTGGCAGACCAAATGGATTGTCATTACTTTTATAGATAAAGTTTTATTGGGATACAGCTATGCTCATTTTCCTGTTATTTGGTCTGTGGCTGAGTTCACACTGTGGTGGCCACTGAATGATGACAGCAGGAGACCCAAGCAGAAGGCATTTGCTCACCCCTGGCAAAAGCCGTGCTGGGACGGAGCCTTGTTTGTGTGCGCCTGAATGACAAGTAGATTTGACACTAGGTGATGGTCCAGTCTTCGACTAGTCCCTGAGAAGGACTTTGCCTGTCCTTTGGTGACTTTGTGTTGTCTTTGACATCTTTAAGGAGCTATGGGCTCAGGATCTGAACAAAGTCCGGGAGCGGATGACCAAGTTTATAGACGACACAATGAGAGAGACGGCAGAGCCCTTCTTGTTTGTGGACGAGGTAAGTGGGCTGGGGCTTGTCACGTGAGGACTTTCTTCATCCCTTCCCCTCAGAAGGAGTCACTGCCAGGTGTCCAGGAACTGACTCCATAGGGAGTGGTTTTCCCAGGGTGGGGAATTATTCCTGCCTTTCATTTTCCCGATTCTCGCCTGGGTGGGATTAACTGTTTTGCCACTAGAGGGCGTTCGCTACCAGGGAGAAACCAGCCAAACAGGACAAATGCTTGCCGGTCCTGTGAGTTATTTCTTTTCTTTTTTCCTTTTTTCCTTTTTTTTTTTTTTTGTTTTTTTTTGTTTTTTTTTTTTTGTTTTTTTTTGTTTTTTGTTTTTTGTTTTTTGTTTTTTGTTTTTTGTTTTGGTTTTTCGAGACAGGGTTTCTCTGGTTAGTCTTGGCTGTCCTGGAACTCACTCTGTAGACTAGGCTGGCCTTGAACTCAGAAATCTGCCTGCCTCTGCCTCCCAAGTGCTGGGATTAAAGACATGTGCCACCACTGCCTGGCCTGTGAGCTATTTCTAAAGGACACTTCTTTGTACAGGTGACAGAGGAGGGACAGAAGGGACATGGGTTATCACCTGCCCAGTGGGGCTCTTTATGGCGGTAAAATGTACCTCTGAGCCAGTTAGTGTTTCTGATTTATTATTTCTAATGCTAGGAGTGTGTAGATGGGAAAGTCCCTGGGTCCCATCTCTGCCTCTTTGTTTTCTGCCGTGGTAGGAACTGACCCAGGGCCTTTGGCATGCTAGGCAGGTGCTCTACCACAGACCTATAACAATGGAATTAATTTTTTTTTTTTTTACTGTTTATTTTGTCCCTTCTCTTCCCTGCCCCCAGTAGGTCAGAGGGGTTTTCCCTATTTTCACTTTACATTGCAGTAGAGGAACACGGGATTACAGCATGTGCCACCACATGCATCTTTTGGGTGGGCCCTGGGGTTCAAACTCATGCTCTTGTTTTTGTCTTTTACCCACGAAGCCATCTCTCCAACACTTTTCTTATGTATTTTTTAAAGCTGCCAGGAGTTGGGATAGGAAACTCCGTCCCTTTTTCTCTGTTTCCCTTTTATCTCCAGTAGTTTTTGAACCCAGGGCTTTGGACACATTAGCCAAGAACTCTACCACTGAGCTAATCCCCAGCCCTCCTTTTCTTTTTGCTTTGAGGCAGCTTCTCAGTAATTTGTCCAGGCTGGACCTGAACTCCCAGACAAGCCTTGACTCTCATCCTCCCGAGCATCTCAGATGACAGGCCTGAGCCCCTAGGCCTGGTGTCTTTCTACCCTTTGATGTTCTTACATCTGTAATGTTCTGTGACTTCTGGAGCTATGCTGGACTCACAGAGGCTTAGTCTCTGGAATGACACAAAGCTTCTGTGTGGGCAGCCAGTGCTCTGGCAGCAGAGACATTTGCGGATACACACTAAAAAGGGAAATGATGGGTAAGTCCATGAGGTGCTTATGTTGAGAAGTGTCCTCGTTAGGGTTTTCCTGCTGTGAACAGACACCATGACCAAGGCAGCTCTTATAAGGACAACATTTAATTAGGGCTGGCTTACAGGTTCAGAGGTTCAGTCCATTATCATCAAGGTGGGAGCATGGCAGCATCCAGGCAGACGTGATGCAGGCAGAGCTGAGAGTTCTACATCTTCATCTGAAGGCTGCCAGCAGAATACTGGCTTCCAGGCAGCTAGGGTGAGGGTCTTAAGAACACGCCCACAGGGACACACCCACTCCAAAAGGCCACACCCACTCCAAAAGGCCACACCCACGCCAACAGGGCTACACCCTCTCCAATGAGGCCACACCCACTCCAACAGTGCCACTCCCTGGGCCAAGATACAAACCATCCTGTGAAGGATGGCTGCAATCTGAGCTGTTTGTACTGAAACCTCAGGAAACCGATGTCTGGGGACCACGTATAGGTTTCACAGCTCAGAGCCGCTTCGCCCGGCTGCCTGAGCGCCAGCTAGGAACAAGTAGACTCCATGCTTCTTGAGCCACGCTGACTATGTTGGCATCTCTTTCAGTTCCTCACGTATCTGTTCTCACGGGAGAACAGCATCTGGGACGAGAAGTATGACGCAGTGGACATGCAGGACATGAACAACCCCTTGTCCCATTACTGGATCTCCTCCTCACACAACACGTGAGTTTCTGGAAGAACCCAGGCTGGCTCTGGCAGAGCGGGTGGTGAAGTCGGGTAGAGAGGGTTGGGAGAAGGGGTCGAGGAACACAGCTCTCTTTCCTGCCAGTATTGGGATGGTTATGTATCATCTACGGCCTTTTAAGCAGGCTCGCAGAGCTGGTGTCCTATGATTTGGTCACCATGCCGTCAAAATGCTCACTCAGCCAGTGAGCTGGTGTTTGTTGAACATCTGATGCGGACCAGGCTCTCTGCCTATGAGATATGTAGACTTCTCAGTGAATGAGGCAGCAGCAGCAGTGCCTCGTGTGTTTGGAGAGGAAGGTTTCCAGTGAATGTCAGCCCTGGGCATCAGCTGATGGCTGAACAGGGAGCAGGGTGAGAAGGAGAGTTTCATGCTGAGAGGAGCATGTGCTAAGGCCCTGGGGCAAGAACAGCTAAGAGGCATTTTTCAGGCTGGAGTAAAGAGTCTGGGAGGGTAGCAGCAGGCTAGAGGGATAGCCTAGACAGAAGCTTCTAAATCACAGAGTCGCAGGGAACCTCTGGACATTTCACCCAGAAAGTGACATGCACTCATCCACCTATTTGGATAATTATGCTGGTTGCAAATGAGTAGGGTGGGTCAAAGGAGTGAGCAGGATGCTGCCTCCTCGCCTCAGTGTGCAGTCAGCCTTTTAGAATAAGGGTTTGACTTCTAGGCTGCAAACTGCTCTTTCAAATGGGGCATGAGCAAGACCCCCAGTGTGTCATCCTCTAGGTATTTGGGAAGGTGACATCTTTTCCAGAGGAATCTCGAGTTCATATCTTAGGACAGTGGATTCTCCAAGCCTAGAGACAGCTGAGGAATGTCCTGAGAGGAGCAGTGGTCTGAAGAGAAGGCAAGGCAATAGGAATTTGTCTTTCAAGACATCAAAAGCTCTCTTAAATAACCTAATCAATAAATGTCCTAACAGAGGAATGGATAAAAAAAATGTAATTCCTATGTAATGCATATATATGTAACACATATATCACGACAGAGCTTTGCAAAGCTGTGGAGGAAATGAGAAGTCATGGCATTTGCAAGAAAATGGATGGAGCCATAAATCATTATGTTGAGTGAAATAAGCCAGATCCAGAACTACTACATGTTTAAGGAATAAAAACCCCACCTATTTTATGGCAGGTCTGCTGACTAGGTTCATGGCACCATAAATTCTACCTGGACTTGCTGAGCCTGCCTAAGCTGGCCTCAGACTCCAGTGGGGTCATTAGCACACACTTTGTTTCTTCTTTGCTCCTGATAACCTCAGCCTAGGTCTCCAAAAGGACCATACTGTCTTCATTGCATTCAGATTGCTTAGGTAACTACTGTGCACATCTTATTGGTGGTTCTGAACCTATGGCCTCAGGATGGCATTAGTGTAGCCCAGACCTTAGCCTGGGTGTTTCTAGATCAGAAGATTTTGGGCTCAGATGTTCTCCAAGCATGAACTGTAACATGAATGCCTCCCTGACTTGGCTCGTTCTGTCCCCCAGGTACCTCACCGGGGACCAGCTGCGTAGCGAGTCCTCCACGGAAGCATATATCCGCTGTCTGCGTGCTGGTTGCCGCTGTATTGAGTGTGAGTTTTCTTTCTTGGCCAAGATCATGCAATAAGCAAAGCTATAACGATCAGCATTTGCTCGATGTTGCTTTTATTTTACTGTGTGTGTGTGTGAAAGACTTCAGTATTGGTGAGAGAAATGGGAAGGGAGACAGGCTGAGAAGTCCCCATGCAGAGTGACTCTAGGGAGGAAGGTGACTGAGGATTTTTTCCTAGAACATAACTGTCCCCAAGCAAAAGTGACATCTGGGTGTGCAATAGGTTGGTGCACCTAGACATTGTGTTGATGCAGTGGGAACCAGGGGGCCAGCAACAAGAGTCACTTTCTGCTAAGAGGAACACAGACACATACCAGTTAGCACGACCCAGGAATTACATGTCTGTAGGTAATGTCCTGAGAGCAAGCATGAAAGGGACAGTCAAGGACAGTCTGTAGCCGGGCAGGTGGCAAAGCCTTGCTTTTGTCTGCCTTTAATTCCCACCTCTTTGGCTGTTTTGTGTGCATGTGTACATGTGTGTGTACACACACACATGAATATATGTGTTTACATGTGCATATATTACCATGTGCATAATACCAGAGGTTGACAGCAGTTGTTTTCCTCAATCACTCTTTATTTTTTAAGAAAGGGTCTCTCAGTGAATCTGTAGCTCTACTCTAGCTAGTCAGCTTGCCTCATGTATCCCTTGTCTCCACTCGCCCATGGGTTCTGGGATTTGAACTCTTACCCTCATGCTTACAGAGAAATTATTTTATCCCTTGAACTATCTCCCCAGCTCATCCTTGGCTCTTTCCTTCCCAGCCTCATTCTATCACCAAAGCTCTTATGTGTCTGGATTAGTTAGCATCCTATCACTGTAACACAACTGAGGTGATGAGCTTTTAATGGCAGGTATATTGTTCTGTATCTTGGGTTGGGAGCATTGCTTTAGGCCTTTGGCAACAATGGCAAGAAAATGCGGTAGAGCAAATGCTTCCACCATAAGGTAGAAACTGGGAGAGGACAAGGAAGAGGCTGGGGTCCCACAGTCCCTTTCAAGGACACAGCCTCAATGATGCTACTCCAGGAACCAAGCTGGATGACACTTTTCTAAGCCATAGCCATGTATGTGGTTGAGAAAATGGCCCAAACCATCAATGGCACCTCTAAGTGTTTCAAACCTGCTCATTCTGTGCCAGAGTTTAATTGTAGTTGCTCACAAGCTTTCTGGGTTTATGCTTTTCCCTCTGGAAAAAGGCTGTGAGAGCATGAAGCCAGAAGTCACCAGCTTTGGTATCCTCAGGATTGTCACCATCCCCCACAGTCTTATTTCCATTTGCATAATTTACCAAACCTTTAAAAAAAAAAATCTGTCTCTTTGCTGTGTTTGTTTCTTATGGCAAAAGAGGGGAGCCTTGAACAGCTGACACAAGAAAATGAAACCCGTTTTGAATATTTTATGACGAGGCTCACTAGGAGTTTCTCGGGAAGTGTATTATGCTCTGCAAGCATGTAGATACGACCATGGATGTATGGGTGAACCTGGGTCAGCCTTGGGAACAGAGCTGGTGTGGGTACCAGGGTCTAACCTCATGGCCTCAGCCCAACATGTGTCTTGTATACCTGTTCACTCTTGATGGCTGTCCTTGCTGGTGGCTGATGCTGAGGACCTGTGTTTTCCCCTCAGTGGACTGCTGGGATGGGCCTGATGGAAAACCCATAATCTACCACGGCTGGACACGGACCACCAAGATCAAGTTTGATGATGTTGTTCAGGCCATCCGGGACCACGCCTTTGTTACCTCCAGGTCAGTGGCTGAGTTCCTAGAGGTGGGCTGTAAGGGGAAGGCTGCTAGGACTGGGCACATGGACAGACAAACACAGATGCACACACACACTGTCCACTTCTCCCAAACCCTGGGGAGCTTGGGTTCCATTTGACTAGTTACTGCCAAGTAGCCCCCGTGTCCTTAAGAAATGACAATGGCCCTTAAAAATTATGTTTATTATTTTAATTGTGTGTATGTGTTTGTATGTGCGCATGAGTGCAGGTGCTAGCGTAGGCCAGAGGCGTTGACTCTCCCACAGCTGGAGGTTCAGGTGGCTCTGAGCTACCTCATGAGTTCTAGATGCTTTCTTCCAATTTGTGTCCAGTGTAACCAGACTTCTGGCTACTTTACTGGGTTCTTCTTCCTACTACCATTCTTCACCCCAAACCCTCCCAACCCCCTCAGTACCAGGTTGGAGAGAAAAGAGGTTAGAGAGGTAAGGGAGTGTCAATCTTGTTAAATTATTTCCTGTTGTTGAGTTCTTTGGGGCAAGTCTAATCTTTGTCGCCAGGATATCCAATTTCTTTTTCCTATCTCTTTCCTCACGACCATTGACAAACTGCAGCAACAGCAACCAGCTTCCGTCTCTGCTTCTCTCAGGGTTCTGGCCTTTTTTAAAAATACCCTCTCAAGAGTCCCCAGAATTCCAAATGTAAGCTATCTTCAGCTGGCAGAATCACGTCCCTAGCATAGCACGAGACAAATCAGAGTCACCTGCTGTGAGCAGTCTGAAGCAATCCCGTATCCCACGCCTGGGATTGAAACAAAAACATACTCCAATAACATTCCTATGTCCAGTTCTGTGAATGGTCAGCCTTTGTGGTTCTTGGCCACGATCCCCACATCTTAACAGCCTTGGTGATAGTTTTATGGACCTCACAGGGTTGTGGGACTAAATGACGTGAGGTGTGCTGAGTGCTTAGTACCAGGCATGATCAGCATTTAGTAAGTAGGACCAGATGTTTCTAAGGTGATTCCTGCCTGAGTTCCTTGGCTCGAGTGTGGGGGCTGGGCTGAGACAGTGATGCTGCAAGCATCTTTTCTCCTCAGTAAGCCTTTTAGTCAGACTACAGGGCTCCCATCCATCCTTTTCCATGTAGCCTCAGCCCCTCCTTGGGCATTCCTCCCTCTGTCACCCAATGAATCCCCGAGAGGATGCTGTGTTCCCAGAGATGGTCAGTGCCTACTCAGACTTTGCTAGCCTCCTGTCATGATGAAAAGATGCCGCTACAGTGGGTTTATAAAGAGAGGTGGCTCATTTGGGATCATGCTTCGGAGGTCCCAATTACTAACCTACTGCGCCAGTGCCTGAGACTTCCTGTCCCCTGGCTTACTCTGCCCTGTGCCGCCTGCAGCTTCCCCGTGATCTTGTCCATTGAGGAGCACTGCAGTGTGGAGCAGCAGCGTCACATGGCCAAGGTGTTCAAGGAAGTGTTAGGGGACATGCTGTTGACGAAGCCCACGGAGGCCAGCGCTGACCAACTGCCCTCACCCAGCCAGCTTCGTGAGAAGATCATTATCAAGGTAGGTATGTGTGGGTGGGGGTGCTGTCTACCAGGGGTGGCCATCATTAAGGGTATATGTCAGAGGTCCGGTGCCAGACTCCAGGTCCCATCTTCTTTACTATCTCTCTGATCTTGGCAAGATCTTGATCATTGAACCTCTGGGTACCTCTGTGCCCCTCTGGTAATGGGGATACTATAGGATTTAGTTACATAGTTACCTTGGTAGGAGCAGTTCTGGGTAGGTGTGGGTAGAATGGTTAGTTCATACTACCAGTTCTAACCTAGAAGGAGGATGAGTTCCAACCAGCCTGGGCTGGGAGACTCTGTCCTTGTGAGACTCTGTCTTAAAAAAAAAATGAAGCGAATGGAACCTGTAGTTGTCCATTCGTGGGTCTGTGAGTTGGTCTTGTGTGAGTGTCGGGGTTCCAGCGGCTCAGCCCCCATTCCTGCCCTCGGCATCTCTCAGACTATGTGGGCTGTGATAGCTGCTTAGCAGGGTTTGAGTGGCCGTGGGATTCCGCTGGGGCTGGTATTCTTGTTCTATGGAGGCGGCGCCTGATCTTTATCTGTCTTTGGGGACATCAACATTTGCACACTTGTATTGTTAGGATAAGAAAGACCAGATAAATAGTAAAATAAAGCATGTGCAAGTTTATATTTCTCCTACGAGGTAGAATGTTATGAGCTTTGGGCTTTGTATCCCATAGTGATTTGGGGACCTAGGATCCTAGGCAGGGATGGGCTAACGACTGAGAGGCAAGGAGGATGCCTCTGAGGGAGGAGAGGTCTCCAAGCAGAGCTGAGACTATAGGGCATGACAGGTCGGCAAAGCCGGAGGTGGAGAGAGCAGTGCATGCTGGGTGGCTGATGGTGGGTGAATTCTTGTTGCTTCAAAGACTCTGAACTTAGGTCTTGAGTGAGGAGGGCTATGTGAACTTTTTCCCCTTCAGCATAAGAAGCTGGGCCCCCGGGGTGATGTTGATGTCAATGTGGAAGACAAAAAAGATGAGCACAAGACCCAGGGTGAGCTGTACATGTGGGACTCCATTGACCAGGTGAGTCTGGGTCCCTCCTCCCCTCTCAGAGCTGTGGGTGCTGACTCTCAGCTGTCCTAGGCTTTCACCATAAAGCCTGGCACTATCTCTGCCTTTGTCCCATTTGGAGCCATGTGACTTGTCTTTTTACGGCATTATAATGTTTGCAAATAACTTCATCTTCTATACAATATGTACTTATACACAGACCAATGTCATAGACCTAGATTCATAACTCTCCCATGATGCACCACAGCCCAGGGCTCCTCACCTCTTGTCCTGCCTTGACCTTACAGAAACTCTTCTTGAATAGGAGCATCTGTTATAAACTTCAACATCCAGGGCATCCACAGTGCTGCGACACTGTCAGCTCCTAGTGGATTCTCTTTCTGTGTCACCCCTTGTCCGCTGTGTTAGATGAACCCTTTGGAGGATTCATTCTGTGGCCCCTTGGCTCTGTTGCTTCTGTGTTAGCTCACAGTGAGGCAGAGCATCCTGCCAGGGAACTGTGTGAACAAGCTAAGAGGCTCACTCACCTCATGGTGGATGGGAGGCAGAGAAGATAAGAGGTAAGAGGTCAGCCCTTCAGTGGTACAGCCTCATCTCCTTCAGGCCAGCTCCCAACAGTCTAATTATTCACCTATGAATCTATCAATGAATGGATTAACCCCTTCATGGCGTGGGTCATTCCTAAAGCCCTATCAGCTGACAAGCAACCCTGTAATGCACAGTCCTAATAGGAACAGGCTTTAGAGCAAGCTATAGCATCCACTAATGTCCTTTTCCTGTCACATATATTAGCAGTCAACTTGCTGCTATATATTAGCAACATTTATTAGCAGGCAACTTGTTGTGGCCTTCCAATCTGGGATTGGGCCACCCTAGGTAATCCTTGTCATTATCTCCTTCTCCTTCTTCCTATCATCACCATCACCATCTTCATCCTCATCATCTTCACCATCATCATCATCAACAACAGCAACAACATCATCTTTCTCCTTCTCCTCCTCCTCCTCCTCCTCTTCCTCCTCCTTCTTCTCCTTCTTCTTCTTAATATTATTATTTGTGGTAGAATAAAGTCTTTCAAACTTTAATGCTTCTCCCATACCTCCTGACACTCATATTCACTTGAGTTATCCAAAGGTCTGTCTGTTCTAGTACCCTATAAATACAAAATAGGTAAAATTTAAGTAAATCTCAACAAAATGCCACACACACACACACAGTGGAGTCTGATTCAGCCTCTAAGAATGAAATCACAGCATTTACATGTGGAGAGCGGGATGTTAAAGGGCAAATAAGAATACTGGTGCTTTATCTCATGTGGACTCTGTATTTTTAAGAATACTTAAATACCCGGGGGCTGGAGAGCTGTCTGAGAGGCTAATCGCATTTGCTGTTCTTCTAGAGTACATGAGTTTGGTGCCCAGCATCCACGTGGGTGCCTCCTAACCATCTGTAGTTCCAGTTTCAGGGGATCTGATGCCCTCTTCTGGCCTCTATGGACACTGCACTCATGTGCACATGTGCACATACACCACACACCACACACATATATACACACACCCTTTCAAATATATATGTATATATATACATATATGTGTATATATGTATATATATATTTATGGTGTACTTATTACATATAAATGCATGCAATTATAAACATTTAAATTTGTATGCATGTCATATATATGAGTGGTCTAAAAGTTGAAGAGAACTATTTGTGGGGAATGAGAGAAGTGCAGAGAGGAAGGATCATGAAAGAGACGATGGGGGATGAACCCAGTCAAGTACAATGATATATATGTGTGAAAATGTCATAATGAAATCCATTAAAAAATTTTTTTTGAGACAGAATCTCACTATGTAGCACTGGCTGGCACTGAACTTATAGAAATCCACCTGCCTCTGCCTCTGTCTGGAGTGCTGGGATTAAAGGTGTGCACCACTATGCCTAGCACACATATAATTAATATTATATATCATATATCACATATCATATAACATATATTATATGATATATGACATACAATATAATACATAATATATTAATATGATATAATATAATATATAACGAATATATATATATACATACATACATACATACATACACATATATAATAACTTTAAAAAATTAGTGAAATAAGAACATGCTGTTAGGTCAATTGTCCAAAAAGACCCAGAAAGGCTTACAAAGCAGGTGACAGGGTGACAGGCTGGGGACGTAGCTCACTGGCAGAGCTCTTGCCCGACATGCACACGGCCCTGAGGTCAGTCCCCAGTACTGAGGAAAATGCCGGGTAAATGAGGAAAAGCTACTCCTGAGGTTGTATGATCTAATCTGCTGCAGTCTGTCAATGCAGCAGAAAGTCTGCATCCGCTCTCATCTGCTCGGAGAAACACTCACTCACATAGTCCTGAACAATGCCAAGAATCCAGTAGTAGGTGCTTCAAGAGCAGATCTTGTAAAAAATCATTATAAATGTGAAAACTGGGGCGGAGGACGGGGGCGGGGCAGCCCCAGTGAATGCTGGGGTGATATCCCACAGGTCCCCACAGTCAATAGGGCTGAGACCTTGGGGGAGACTAATGTCACCCTGGCTCTCTAGAAATGGACTCGCCACTACTGCGCCATTGCTGACGCCAAGCTGTCCTTCAGTGACGACATTGAACAGACGGTGGAGGAGGAGCTGGTTCAGGTAGGTGGAGACCTGCCCGCCCTCTGCCTTCTGGTCTTGTCCTTGGAGAATCCCCACCTGGAGACTTACTTAGTGTGTGGCTTCTCACATCTGGGTTGGCTTGAGCGTTCTCGGCTCTAAGGAGAAATTGCTTTGGGTAGTAAAGCTTAATTAACTAGCTCTTCCTGATTGGCTAGCTGGCCCTAGGGCTTAACCAGTAAGATTCTTTCCTGCTTCCTATGGGGTCTGGCTACCCCTTTGTCCAGGGTGAGCAATCCCCAGGTGTGGGTGGGAGGTGTGATAGACCCACCCCTTGACTTGCGCTGCATGTTCGCTCCAGCTGCTGTCCATCTTCGGGCTTTTTCTTGAGTACAGTCCAGGGTGAGTTCAGGCTTCTGGTACTGGGGATTCCCTACCCTAGGACTCCTGGAAACGGGCGTCAGTGAGTTGTCAGGAGAGGGCAGAGGGAGCTGTATGTCATAAGCCCTTTTGGCTCCTTGTGGTTCAGGACACTCCCCCCACGGAGCTGCATTTTGGGGAGAAATGGTTCCACAAGAAGGTGGAGAGGAGGACCAGCGCAGAGAAGCTGTTGCAAGAGTACTGTGCCGAGAACGGGGCCAAGGATGGCACCTTCCTGGTGCGGGAGAGCGAGACCTTTCCCAATGACTACACGCTGTCCTTCTGGTAACGCCCCTCCCTCCGAGGCTGGTGGGTGGGAGGTGGTGTGGTCAGGCTGCTGTCCTGCCTGGCTCTCATGGGACATCCCTGTCTCTATGCCCAACAGGCGGTCTGGCCGGGTGCAGCACTGCCGGATCCGGTCTACCATGGAGAATGGGGTCATGAAGTACTACCTGACTGACAACCTCACGTTCAACAGCATCTACGCCCTCATCCAGCACTACCGTGAGGCACACCTACGCTGTGCGGAGTTCGAGTTGCGGCTCACAGACCCGGTGCCCAATCCCAACCCACATGAGTCCAAGCCGTAGGTCCCAGGACTGGGTGGGAGTTAGATGACCACATGGGTCATGCCCACGAGGTGTGACGATCTGTATGGGGTTTTCATTTCCAGGAGCTCATTCTCTTTGACAATGTGGGTTCTTACAATTCTATGTGAACTATTCCTCCCTGTCAGACTTTGTCCCAATCTCTCTCTTTTCTTTCTTGCTGGTTCATTAATTCTATTTGTGTGTGTGTGTGTGTGTGTGTGTGTGTGTGTGTGTGTGTGTAGGTCTATGTATGGTATGTACGTGTGAGTGCAGGTGCTGACAGAACCCGGAAGAGGGAGTTGCATCCCCTAGGGCTAAAGTTAAAGACAGTTGTGAGCTGTCTGTCATGGATCCTGGGAACTGGAGAAGAGCACTCGTTTTTTAAGTTAAAAAAGTATGAATATGAGTGGCTTTGCCTGAATGTATATATGTGCACTGTGTATTTATGATGCCCACAGAGGCCAGAAGGGGGGTGTCAGATGCCCTGGAACTGGAATTATAGGCACTTAGGAGCCACCATGTGAGTGCTGGGAATGGTACCTGGATCGTAAGCGCTGTTAGTGCTCTAACCACTGAGCTCTATCTCCAACTCCACCGTTTTGTTTTTTGAGACAGGGTTTCTCTGTGTATCCCTGGCTATCCTGGAACTTACTCTGTAGACCAGGCTGGCTTCAGATTCTGAGATCCACCTGCCTCTGCCTCCCAGGAGAGTGCTGGGATCAAGGGTGTGTGCTGCCCACTTTTTTCCCCCCTAGCTTGAACTTCCCTTTTCTCTTCTCTCCGTGGTTTCTTCCTCCTTTTCTTCTCTTTCAGTGCCCTGAGGTCTGGGGCTTTGATCTCTGAGGCCAGTTTGGGTCTGCTGTGCCTGTGCTTGTCAAGGCTCCCTCTGTGATCAAAGGAATCACAGTATAGTAATCACAAGGATGTGGGCCTTTCCCTCTTTTATTCACTAAGGAGAGTTCCAGGACATCCCTGGCAAAGAGGCCAACACATTCCAGAAATGCCAGGATAATCATTAAGCAGGTGGATCTAACATTTTTGCTTTGAAGGAAGCTGAGTAATTTATAGTGACATTATTATTGTTGTTATTATTATGATTGTGATTACTGTTACCATTTCCTGTTTTCATAACAGTTGCCTTCCCAAACTTGTCATTTTGTATCTTTAGTAATTCAAATCTTTCTGAGCCTTACCTTGTGTTCCCTGCCCCAGATGTTCCTCTGCCCCAGATGTTCTGAGACACACTGTTGTAGCTCTCCCGGCCTTTGGGGCTGGGCAGGTGGACAGAGAAGAGACTCCCTTGAGTTTCACATAGACCTCCTCATTCTCCTGGGGTCTTTATAAAAAATTGCTACCTTTCTTCCAGTCATGGGGGCTTAGTCCGATAATCCCAGCTAGTTGGGAGAATGTGCTACAGGCAGATCGTTAAATTCAAGGCCAGCCAGGGTTATACAGTATGTCTGGAAAAAAAATCTAGCAAGATCCTGTCTCAAAAATGAAAAACAAAACAAAAAATTAAGGCTGTAGCTCAGTGGGAGGGGGCTTGCCTGGTATGCATGTGACCTTAGATTAATCCTCAGTGTTGCAGTAAAATAAAGCAAAAATTGAGTAGTAATTGCTGTCTTAGGAGGTGCGTATGGTCAGGGAAGTCCCTGCATGGTTTTTATGGCTGTTTCCATGGTTCGCCCCAGCTGTCCCTGTATGTTGATATTCTGTCTCCTGCAGGCTCTCAGTCTGGGAGAACTCTCAGCAGCTTGTTTTCCTCTTTTGGATTCAGGTGGTACTATGACAGGTTGAGCAGGGGGGAAGCAGAGGACATGCTGATGCGGATTCCCCGAGATGGAGCCTTCCTCATCCGGAAGCGGGAGGGGACCGACTCTTACGCCATCACCTTCAGGTAGGCGGGCACTGTTTGTACTTGAGGGTAAGTGCTCCCTAGAGGAGAGAGAAAGGACATAAATGCAAATCTATTCATCTATCTATCTATCTATCTATCTATCTATCTATCTATCTATCTTCTATCAATCAATCATCTACCTATCTATAATCTATCTATCTATTGTAAGACTCTGTTGAACCTTAGCTTACTGGGAACCCCCTGAGTAAACCACGTGGAGCCACGAATTGATGCAAAAAGCAAGAGGAATTTATTGTTCCAATGTGTTGGGGTCGTCCTGCACCCGAAGGAGAGGCAGCGACCCCGGGCAGCCCGTTTGGCCAGTTTTTATACAGTTTTCAGGGGTAGAATAGAGAAACAGCAACTAGGCACAATATGGTTGGCAGAACAGTGTGACTTTTAAACTGATTGGTCTTTAGGGAATGGTCTTTAGGCAAGGACTTCCCTTGTCTGTGAGCCAACGGTCCATTCTATGGAATGCGTCCCGACTCACAGATTGGTTCCCCCCCACTGTGGTCTGAGGAATGTTAATTAGCCTTTCCTTTCCAGAGGTCCAAGTGTCCCATGACCTTTCCAAAGTTCCTGAGCTGACCAGGAATATTAATTAGTCTCTCCCTTCCAGAGGGCCAAGCCTATCTATCTATCTATCTATCTATCTATCTATCTATCTATCCATTCATCTATTTTTTTTGAGATAGTCTCTCTTTATGTAGCCCTGGCTGGCCTGGAACTCACAGAGATCCTGCCTGTTCTGTCTGCCTCTGGATGTGGGGATCAAAGGCGTACACCACCACACCTTTTTGATACCAGCGATTCTGACCTTTGAGAGGGCTGGCTTTGGTGGCTTTGGTTTTCATTTTTAGTGAGGTTTATCGGTTTCCACTCGCTGGTTGGCCCTTTACGTGTCTCCTGATTGATTGATGTCTATTTAGAGACACTGCCCATTTTCCATCAGATTTTTGTCATTGCCATTGCTATGCCATCACTTGCGTTCCATTAATCTTTGAACCTGAACAGATCTCGATCAGATGATCCGTTTGCAAACATTCTCTCCAGTTCTATTCTCTTTTCGAAGCCCTTGACTTCTTCGGCTATACAGAAGCTCTTTGGTTTGATGTAATAACACTTGTCTGTTTGCTTTTGAACTCACAGGGATCTCTGGCTGGCTTTAAAGGCATGCACCCCCAAACTCAGCTATTGCATGATAATTCCAAGTCAAGGAGTGCCACGTGTTTGACTTTGCTTTTTTTTTTTTTTTTTGCTGACGGTTGCTTTGGCTGTTCAGGGCTAATGTCACAGAAATAAAAATCAATCAGCACATGATATTTGTCCAAATTTGTAGTGTGATGTTTTGGCTCATGTACCCATGGGTAGTGACTGCTACCCAGTTAGAGAACCTAATGCCACAAACTTCTGTCATTTCTGTTATTTTAACTTGATTAATTAGTGTATTTTGCTTGCATGTATGTCTGTATATCACATGAGTGCCTGGTGCCTGTAGGGGCCAGAAGAGGGAGTCAGATCCCCTGCAACTGGCATTAACAGACAGTTGTGAGCTGCCATGTATGTGCTGAGAATTGAACCAAGGTCCTCTGCAAGAGCAGAAAGTGCTCTTAGCAACAGAACCTCCTCTCCAGCCCAGACACTCTTGGCTTTAAAGTTAGGATCAGACTCAATTTTTCTTATTCTTTTAAATCAGTAAGACGGAAGGATGTGTTGTCTGTCCTGTTTGGAATCTTTTCTGCCTCTTGTTTCAAACAGATGAAAAAAAAAAATAACAACTTATCATCCTTTTTGAAACAAACCAAACACAAGTCATTGTAACTCTGGGCTACTGGAGGCAAGATTCAAGGACCTGAGGACTGATTGGAGTTTTAGAGCAAGGACCTCAAAGCCCTTTGTGGAAGGGCCCCTGGAACAAACACTTTAGGCTTCACAGGCTGTATAGACCCTATTGCAACTATGTAACCCACCATCTGTAAGAGAAAATGACCACCGCATAGATACAAATGAACAGTGAACATGTCTCAATAAAACTTTATTTAAAAAAAAAACATTCTTTAGCTTGTGGGTCATAGAATGACATCTCAATCAGGTTGAAGGAAGAGCTGGGTGTTGAACATCGTATATGAATTCTTTCAGATCTGAACTGAAAAGTCTTGTGTCTTGTGCTCCTTAGGAGGACTGAATTCTGTTCATTTCAGTCCCCTAAGGATGGATAACAAGGTTGTGGCTGATTGGTGTAGCTGCTAGCATCCTTGGTTGTTAATCCTCTGTGGTCCTCCCCATTAAGGGCCAGGGGCAAGGTGAAACACTGTCGTATCAACCGAGATGGACGCCATTTTGTGCTGGGGACATCTGCCTACTTTGAGAGCCTGGTGGAGCTTGTCAGCTACTATGAGAAGCATGCACTCTATCGAAAGATGAGACTTCGCTATCCCGTGACCCCAGAGCTCTTGGAACGCTATAATATGGTAGGCTGACTCCCTTGGGCTTGTTAGTCATGTCACAGTCTGTATTTTAGATATACATTGTGCATACATTTACATACAGACTGTCTGGGATAAGAGGTCCTGGGGATGCAGACTTGGCCACAGCCCACAAAGCCTTTGTCCCTATGCTACCCATAGGGGAGGTTGGAAGAGGATGGCAATGAGTTAGAAAATAAACACAGGCAGTGTCACATGGTGTTATATGCTAAAGAGAAAGAGCTGGGACAGCGTGGGAGTGGATGAAGAGATGGGGCAGTGGCTTGCAGTGTTCAAAGGTTCTGGGAAGACATTACTGAGGAGTGAGTCATGCAGATATCTGGAGGAGAAAGGGCAGCAGGAGCAAAAGCCTTGGGGTGGTATACAGGCATGAAGTGAGCACAGCCAGAGAAATGCTAATGAGGGTGGGGCTGAGAGGAAGGTCCACGTAGGATCTGGTGGGCCATGGCAAGGCACTGGCTCTTATCTTGTACGTTACAGGGTTCTGGGTGCAAGGAGACCGGATATGGTCATGATATCTCATTTCATGTCAGAAGGATCCTTGATTTCTTAAGAGGAGATTGACTCTGAGGGCTGGTTAGTGTTACCTGTCAACCTGACACAGCCTAGAATCAGCAAGAGGAAGTCTTAGAATGAAACTTCCTAGCTCAGGTTGGCTCATGGGCATGTCTATGGGGGGGGGGGCGCTATCTTATTGTTCATTGATGTAGGAAAGACCTATCATGGGTACCAGCCCACCATGGGCAGCTCCATTCCCTAAGCAGTGAGTCCAGAACAATAAAAGAAAGGGGGAAAGCTGACTGAGATCAAGTCAGCGAGGATTTAGGTGTTTATTTTCTCTGTGCTCTTGACTGTCCCTGACTTGACTTCTTCCTGATGATGGGCTATCATCCTGTCTTCTCTAAGTTGTCTTTGTTCAGGGTATTTTTTTTATCACAGCAACAGAAATGAGACTTAAGACCTAGGACCCTGTGTTCCAACCATGTGCCAGGGAGTGTGCCCAAATTCTTCCTTGAGAAAATTTGGGGCCTAGAGGAGAAAGCACAGTGTGCCAGAGTAAAGTGTCTTGGTCAACATGGGCTCCTTTGGAGCACAGACCTTCACAACAAGAGGAGAAGACACTACAGTGGACAGGGGAGTGGTCAGGGGAGGCTCGTTAAGGACAAAAGTATGAGCCAAAACCCAGGAGACAGGAGTGAACAAATGGTTTCTGAGGAGATGAGGGAAGGCTGACAGCAGAGACTCTGGGTAGCGGGACAGGAAGGCTCGGGGAGGGGCGGGGGCATGCCAGGGGCCTTGGCAATTGCTGCCCGCAAACATTTGCATGTCTGTCCAGGAAAAGTTTCATCAATATGTCTGCCAGTTCCCCTGGTGTGACTCTTTCAAGCTGTTGATGTGCTATCCTTGAACAGGGGATCCTGTTACCCTCTGGGTCAGGGTAGGGTGTCTGTGATTTCCAGGTTGCTTCCAAATCTGGAGGAACCTTTTTGAATCTTCTTGTTACCTCTACATCTGAGCCGCAGAAGAATCTCATGAGGTTCTAGCTCTTCTTTCCAAAGAACGAGATTCCCAGAGAAAGCCTGCAGACTGGCTGTGGGCACAGGCCATTCTAAGAGGGTGGGGTGCCATATTTCCTGTTTGTTTGGTGCTGGGAATCGAACCCAGGGCCTTGTACATGGAAGGCAAGAGCTGCTTCCACTGAGCCACATTTACTTTTCTTTGTCCTTCCTCTATTTTTTTTCTTTCTTTCAGGAAAGAGACATCAACTCTCTCTATGACGTCAGCAGGATGTATGTGGACCCAAGTGAGATCAACCCTTCCATGGTACAGCATCAGTCCTACCCAGTAGAGTGAGAGGGAGACCCCGCTTCACCGCTAGTCTCCATGGCACTTATATCGGGGAGTATTCTAGAACATCTGACCACAACTAACATTTCTTTCGAGACATGGTGATGGGCAGGATACCATGTGGTTTCACGGAGGTTAATAGAATTCCATCCGGATGGAACCGTCTCTCGTTAGAGTCCCGAGTTTCGGTGAACCACCTTTGGGCCAAACAGCTTCTAATTAAAAAATCTTCCAAAATTCCTTTCCTGCTTGCCGACAGAGCCCGAGGCATTTATGAATTATGTCTGGTTCACTGACCTCCTTGCGAGGCCAGCGCTATCTCGGATTCCCACCCTGCCTCTGTCTGCCTCGTGCAGGTAAAGGTGGATTTTGCTTTTTTGCCTCCAGCTCCTCTTGTTTTGGTTCCATCTCAAACTTAGTGAGGAAAGAACTATAGCAGATTTTCTGTCTGGTGCACATAACTAGGGCGCTGTTCTCACTGGTGGTCTCTGCTGAGACTCAATTCCTTAATCCTTGGTGGATGCAAATTCAGAGCAGGACACGAAGGCTTCCGAAGTGTGGGGATGAGGAGCAGAGTGGCTAACCAGTATGGACCAGTTTTCAGAGGGAAGGCTGTGCTGTGCTGAGGCCCCGCCCAGATGTATAGGTTTGGAACATTTCTCCAGTGTCCCACCCCCACCCCTGGAAGAATGTTGAGTTGGCTTCTGTCTTCTCCAGAGGGTCATGAACTCAGTTTGCTCTGAAGGGCCTGCGTCTCTTCTCCTTTTAAACACAATTCCGTGAGGTAGGTCTTCTGTCTCAAAAGAACATCAAGCAGATGACATGGGAGAGTGGAGGTGTAAGGATGATGTCACCAGCCCACCTCCCAGTACTGGAGATGGAATAAAGGACCTCCCGTATGCCAGGCAGGTGATGGATGGCTGAGGTACCTTTCCAGTGGCACTTCCCCCTCACCCCCATCTTGACTTTTTCTTTGGAGAAAGGGTCTAGATTAGTTGTCCAGGGTGACCTAGGTAAGTTCACAGGTCTGGAAGGATAACATTTGAGATAACATGTAAGGTGTGTTAAAGACAAGAGTCCAGTATATTTTAAGCACTAGCCTCATGCCAGCTCCACAAAGCAGGTACGTTTGTGGTACCCACCCATTTTACTGGAGAGGAAATTGAGGCTATTTAGGTGACTCCAGGCAGCTGGATTAGAAGCCTGTCCTTTTGGCCATGTGGATACACCCAGTTTCTTTCTTTCTTTCTTTCTTTCTTTCTTTCTTTTTTTAAAGATTTATTTATTTTATTCCTATGAATACACTGTTGTTGGTCTTCAGACACACCAGAAGAGGGCATCGGATTCCATTACAGATGGTTGTGAGCCACCATGTGGTTGCTGGGAATTGAACTCAGGACCTCTGGAAGAGCAGTCAGTGCTCTTAACCACTGAGCCATCTCTCCAATCCTACACCCAGTTTCTACAAGGCCACACAGTGGCTGCCTCATTTCTCACTAGTCCCCCAGGGCCTTTCTTGTTGTCCCAGAAATGCAGCCCCTCTCTAATGCCATTCAGTAGCGCCTCTCTGTGCCATGACTGTGCCTCCCTCACATCCAGAATGCCCAGGAGTAATCCTGCCAGTCTCTGGTTGGAGTTCTCCATAGCAGAAGCTTCTAGAAGCTGCATTATTCCTTATAGATTCTGGTGGAGGATGGCAATACCTCGCAGTCATTGACCCAGTTCTGGGCTCAGCTACTTCCCATATGGTTGGCTCTGGACCAGGTTCTTCATGTCTCTGTGCTCAGCTTTCTCATCTGTAAAATGGGTATGATAGCACTAGCTCCCCATTAGGGTGGTTATGATGGTTAAGGGAGCCACCGTAGGTTAAAAGGTGTTCAGGACAGGTCTCCGTGTTGGCAGACACCTAAGAAATGCAGGCCACAGGCATTTTTACTGTCACGTGAATTATTTCACTGAATTTTCTCAGGAACCCTATGAGATATATAAAACTTTAATTACCATTTCAGTTGGGGAAATGGAGGCTTAGTGTGTTCCAGCTTACACAGATAGGAATGGATGGGCAGAGCCATGGTTACGTCTGTCTGCCTTGCAATACCAACTCTCGCCAGCAGATGGTGTAGTAACCCCGGCCTCTGCGGTCTCTGCCTTCCTAATGAGAAGCTAATTGTACCGGTCCTGTTTCCCTTGCTTGCCTCTGTCATCCATCTGCCCTTTTTCTTCCTGTTTTCTCCAAAGCCTCAGAGGACTGTGAAAGCGCTCTATGACTACAAAGCCAAGCGCAGCGATGAGCTGACCTTCTGCCGCGGTGCCCTTATCCACAATGTCTCCAAGGAGCCTGGGGGATGGTAAGGCTGACTGGGGATGGGCTTCTTGGAGGTGAACTGGTCTCCTCTTGTGGTGACTCTAAGGGGCTGGATGGAGCTCTGAGCACTCTTGTCTCACATTCCAAACTGCATGGGTGCTGATTCGCCATGGAGGCATCCCAAGGTTGCATAGTTACTGTGCAGGCTCCAGCCTATTTGTGATAAAAAAAATTAAAAAAAAAAAAAAAAACTAAAAAAAATATGTGTATATATGCGTGCCTACTTGTCTGTATAATGCACACATGTATGCAGGTACCCAAAGAGTCCCGACGAGGGCATCAAAATCCTGGGACTGGATCTACAGATGGTTGTGAGCCACTCTGTGGGCGCTGGGGACTGAACCTGGGTCCCCTGCAGCAGCATCGAGTGCTTTTAACCACTGAGCCATCTCTCCAGCCTCTCAAATTTATTTTAAAAATCAGGAGACCCTCTTAATTCCAAACTGGTTTCACCTAGCTCCCCAGCATCAAAGACATACAACAGCAGAGGGGGAACAGCCTCCGGCACGCAGTCTTTCTGATGCCTCTGTCCCCGCAGAGCCAGCTTGCCTGCAGTGGTGCCCTCTGACCTCCTTTCCCAGAGGGAGCTGGGTATAGCCAGAGTTCCAGTGGATCCCCAGGTCCCCTTAAGGGAAGGGATAAGGAAAAAAAGGAACCCAAATTTCTGTTCTAGGAAAAGGCATGGGTATCAAATGATCTCTTTCCCAGTGTCCTCAGCCCTGAGGACACAGAGCCACACAGGGCTTTTCATGTACCTGGTCTCTGAAGACTGATTCTGGGTAGTAGCATTACCAAGGGCCCTCCCCTTGGGGTCTCTCAGCTGCAGGTGCTCTCTCACCGTTATTTTTGTCCCCTGATCTAGGGAATTCCCAGGCACAGTCGGTGCTCAGGGGACAGAGTATGCATGAACCCTGTGAGAACCCCCAAGTCACACTGTTTTTTTAGCCTGGGGAAGACTCTGTCATGGGTCATGCCTCTCCATGGCTCTAATGTGAACTTTTCCTAAAATTCTAACTCTTGTCTTGAGATGACTTGAGAGACAGGGTAAAGTCATCTGGCAAGGGACTGTGGGTAAATGACAGCTGCCACTCAGCTTTCTGATAGCAAGCCGGTCACCTAGTTGACTGCTTGTATCAGACCCTCCTTCCAAACTAATTAGGGGCAACCAATTATTTTTGTCTTGGTAGAAACACTTTCGAGAGTGAAAGCAAGGTGGACATTAATAATTATATGTCAGTAACAGTTATCAAGTTCTTGGTCCTGAAATCCAGGCGGGCACCTGAGCCTACGATGAAAGGAAGGTGGTGAGGAGGGTGCAGAAAGGGCTGGCACTTGGCAGCCGCTATGTGCACGGTATTACATATTCCATATCGTTACTCTGCTTGTTCAGGCCAAAGAAGCAAATTAGGTACTTTCTGTAGAGATCTGGTTACAATGAAAAAAAATCTCAGGCTGTGTGGAAGGCAGGTGCGTGGTTCTAAGTTAGAGGTAAGGTGTGTCTGCTTAGACAGTGGTGGGAAAAGGTGCCAGAGAGGCACAGAGGAGCACCTGCCAAGGCTCCCTGGAGGAGAAGTTATGAAGTCAAGTCCTAGGTAGGTAGTAAGCTTGGTTGGTAGGTTAGTAGCCTGTTTGTCAGGCCTGGCAGCTAGGCAGTGGAGCAGGGGCAGTTTTGGGTCATGGAGCATCCCTGGGCTGAGACCCAGCTAGGATCTGATGCCAGGCTCCTGAGGCTGGGTTGTGGGATCTGGAATGCTGCTATGTGGTATGGCTGGAGGTACTTTTGAAATGAGCCTTCTGGCTGCAGCAGGTGCCCCAGTGAGTGACCTTGGAAGAGTGAGTCCCTGTGATCAGGAATGGATTTGAGGAAGTGTGGAAGTGCCCAGCATGGCCACAGTACATCCACAATGGATTACGTCACATGCTGCTGGCACTGTAATGAGGGGGTGGGTGTGCCATTTTACCTGAGTGATAACACGAACACTATCTTGTGGTGGTGGGCGTGGAAACCAGAGCCAGTGTTCTATGGCTCAGCATCCCCGCCCACCCCCCCACCCCCCCACCCTCTCACTGGCAGATTCTAGGCAAATGTCTGCCACTGAGCTGTGTGCTGAGCCAAGGATGGACACTGTCATAACCCTGCTGGATGCTGTTCGAAGCACTTGGCAAACAGTGACCTAGAAAGTCCTAATAAAACCCGAGGCCATTTTACAGATGGATGAGGAGAAACCTGAGGCAGCTCCAGCATTACCCCATTTTACAGATGGGGAGCCTGCGGTAGTCACTGAAGGAGCTGGAATTTCTTTTTAAAAAGTGTTTGGTTTTAAATTCTGAGTAAACACAGGCCTATGTGTGGGTATGTGCCTTAGAGTGTAGTGCCCAGAGAGGCCAGAAGAGGGCAGAAGATCCCCTGGAGCTGGAGTTAGAGATTCTTGGTATGGATGCTGAACCGTCTCTCCAACCCCAAGGAGCTAAGACTTCACTGCAGGCCATTTGGCTCCAGAACTTCCTCCATACCCTCTTGTGTCTGGATTCACATTCTTCCCACAAATGGGGTGGGCGCCCTCCGAGAGGCCCTCGGTCCCCCTTAAAGCCCCGAAAGCTTTGATCTGGCGTAGTGTTGTCAACACCAGAGTCCAGTCATGAGGCACGAGTTCTCAGTCATCTGACCATAAGTGTTTTTAAAAGGCTATGTTCCCTTTGAAACATATCGTCACAGATCATGATAGCCCCCCCCCACCCCCCAGGTCACTTGAGCATTCAGAACTGAGCTGGCTAAGCCCTCGATGTCTGTGGTTCTCCTCAGGTGGAAAGGGGACTACGGGACCCGGATCCAGCAGTACTTCCCGTCTAACTATGTTGAGGATGTCTCTGCGGGCGATGCTGAGGAGATGGAAAAGCAGGCGAGTCTTCATCTTCTGTGGCACAGGCTTGGGAGGAGTCCCCTGAGCTATCTTGGGGTGTGGAGTGGGTGGGCAGGGGACAACTTTTGACATGTACTTGTTGGGGGTCTCTGCAGAGCGTGGCAGTGGAGCAGGCAGGGTACTGTAGAAATTGGGACTGGCCCCGAGTTGCCGTGGGTCTTTGTGCCGAGCCGGTTGTGTTTTAATCAGGTGGTGGCGGGCTGCGGCTTTGAAAGCACAGGAGAATCCCCACTGGAGTGAAAGTGGCCAGACAGGGGATTTGTCCTCTGCTCAAAGCAATGTGCAAATGAAACACGTTTGGTTTAGAGAGGCAGACATGCAGAACGTGCTTAGCATGGGGAAGGAACGGTGCCTTGTTGGGAGGTGCGACAGGGCCTTCTGGTGACTTTCCAAGCCGTGCTTTGGTACCCAGCCACCTTGTATTCGAGTGGTGGAAGGAAGTGGCCACTTGGGTTCATCGGCTTGCCCCAAAGAAGAACCTGTAATGTGGGCTTAGATCCCTTTAGAACCTGTAACATTTAATCTCTAAGGGCGACAAGGCACCTGCGGAGGGCTTCCTGGAGGAAGTAGTGTTTGAGTCTTAAAAGTGAAGCTGGGGTTTATTACCAAGTGACAGGCCCAGGGAGGAACAGTCCAAGCCTGGGTGTGTTCAGGAGGCTGGGGCAGGGACAGGACTCTCTTCACTGCATCTGTGTGTGACCAGAAGCCAGCTAGAGAAGCCTGGGACAGGACAGTGATAACAGCGGCTTTCCCATCGCAGCTGGATCCCAGGACGGTTCAAGTGTGCAGCAGGGAATAAAGGCTGACAAGGTTGGCCGGGGCTTGGAAAGCCTCAGACACCAGATGGCAGACCCCAGCTGTAGCTTTCGGTGGGACGTGGGGAACCACAGAAGGCTCTCGAGCTGCAGGAGTCGCAGGCCAAGCGGCCTTGTTTCATACGCACATCAGATGAGGTTTCTGTAATGGGGTTTGAAATTGGCTTTAGGGCTCCCAAAGTGTGTCTCTGTGGACTGGAAAACGCGTCGCACAGACTGTGGGTGCCCACGCGCTGCAGGGTCCCCATCATCTCCATGCTTTGGTTGACAGCGCCCTCCCCGTGGACGCTGTAATGAAAACACATTTTAAGCAACGCCACAGGTAGTGGTGGCGCTAAACGGCATGTCTAGAAACTGGTTGTCGTCTTATTATTTTGCTTATGACTGCTGAGAATTGGGTCTTATTTCTTCACAGATTATTGAAGACAATCCCCTCGGGTCTCTCTGCAGAGGCATATTGGATCTTAATACCTACAATGTTGGTATGTGCACGTGTTTTCTTAGCTTGATTCCAGTCTGGATCCACTTCGACTGCCCCCTGCCCCCCAAGCCTGGCTTTAGCACTAGCCTTAGCAGGGAGGTGACTGGCGGGAGTCCTGTGCCTTCCAGACTTACATGAGGTGGGGCTGAGGCCGGATGCATGGGGACTGATAGGTCCCCGATGGTGAAGTCTGTTGCCACCGTCTGCTAACACAGGACTGCCCTCTAAGAAGTACCGGTGACTTAGCTGTTGTCATGGTGTCAACATCTGCCCACGTGTCTGCTTTTCAGAGGGTTGAGCTGTTGATTGGTCAGGTTGTAGTGAAGCATAGAGCTGGGAGCAACAGTTGCTAAGCTCCTGAGGCCTCATGCCTGTTTCTTTCTCATTAGATCTTAGCTTCTGCAAGAAACCCGTCCTGCCCTGGTCAGCGCGTGTGGCACCAGGGATGTGATGGAGTGTTCTGTGTAGAGATAAGCCATGACTTGCACGCAGCTCTCTGTGCTCAGGGCCTGTCCACATTGAAGTGGGTGCATGGCAGCTTCCAGGGCTGTAGCTTCTGATTTACAGATGCACATCCCAAGCACAAAGCCCAAGGTCCCTTCATGGTGGCCCACTGATTCCTGAGCTGAATCTCCTCTTTCCTGGGGAGGTCCGAGCATGGTCCCCTTGGATTCCCATGACAACAATCCCAGGACCCCCACCTCCACCCCTGGACAGCCAGGACTTACTTTCTGTCCTTGTTTTCTTTTCCCTTTTCCATTCCTGTGACTCTGGTAGGGAAGGTGGAGGGGTTTTGCTCCAGATGATTAAACGGGTAAGTCCCTGGCAATCTTCCCGATGTGCTGGTCCTGGCAGACTCAATTCTCACCGTCATAGCTGATACCCTGGGTTGTCCCCTCCCTGTATTGTCCTGTTAGAGGACATAGGGATGTCACTCGGCTGTAGGGACTTGTCACCAGGGTGGAGCTGCCCTTCAGCTCTGCCACTGTGACTTTCCAAATATTGCTGTCACCTTGAGCCCTGGTTTTGTCTCCTATAGGAGTGTCACAGTGTCCCCACGAGGTTTGCTAAAAGAAAAAAAAAAAAAAAAAAACAAAACAACAACAACAAAAAAAACAAACCTGTGTATGTAGTCATCTGCTGGGGATGTCACCTCAGAGCTCAGAAAGTGCAGTCACCAGTACCGGGCAGATCAAGGGTAATCTTCATGTTCCTCTCTATAATTATCTTCTTTCTTTGTCATCTGCCAGTCAGCCTTGGTGTGCCTTCCTCCATCCTCACAGGATTGCTTCCTGGGTCTGGGTTTCCAAGCCCCATCATCTTTCTCTTCTAGGGACATCGTTCCTTGGATTTAAGGTTTATCTTAGGTCTGGCACATCTTGAGAGAGTGGGTACATCTACAAAAATTCCATTTCTAGATAACGTCACATTCGCACGGACGGGAGCTTGATAAATCTTTTTGGAGGCTAGTACTCAACCCAGTACACACCTTTACCAGTAACTTGACAAAAAGTTCAGACGTTGCCTTTCAGAAGGCAGGCATCCCCCATCAGCGCGTGACTGTAGCTGTGGTAGTTTAGGTGGGGGCACTAGTTCGAGGCGCGGTCTCGATGGTCACCTCCTGGGCCCATCAAGACCTTCCTGACCCTCTGTCTACAGTGAAGGCCCCCCAGGGGAAAAACCAGAAAGCCTTCGTCTTTATCCTGGAGCCTAAGAAACAGGGGGATCCTCCCGTGGAGTTCGCGACCGACCGTGTGGAGGAACTGTTTGAGTGGTTTCAGAGCATACGAGAGATCACTTGGAAGATGGACACCAAGGTGGGCCTAAGCACACTGGGGAGCGAGATGCCTACCCATCCCATCCCATGATGCCCTGGTGAGGCCAGGCACCAGTTCAGAGGCCATTGCTGTGTTTCAAAGGGAGCCTGCATTCTAAACTCTGGGGCTGGATACAGGTGGGGGCGGGGGAATTTAGTGGCATCAGCTGTAATCTGGTGGCCAGTGATGACAGAGTTCTGACATGGGGCAGGCAGGGTAAAAGCAGGGATTTCAGGTCATGCCAGCAGCTTACAAATCTGGTCTTGACACTGGCTGTGTAGCTCAGAGTTGGAGGCAATTCTGACTCTTGGGATGTATGGACCAACTTAGCCAGTATCCCTGAAGCACTCAGCTTAGGATGCAGGAAGTCAGTGAGTGACCTCCTAGCTGCTGATGCTCTTGTAAAAACATTCTGTCAGCCGCTGCCCTGGCCATCGAAAGTCTGCTGAGTCTGGGTCAGTATGAGAGGGTAGCTCTGTGAGAGAAAATGAGAAGTTAATCCTTGTCCGATAGTACTGTACAGTGCGCACGGGAATTGGAGTCCTCCCTCCCGTGGTCCACATGTATGGCTTAGGCCCTAAGGAGACAGCGGTCTGCACTGGGCTGTGCAGGGTGAGCTGGAGGCAAGGGGGAGATTTTGTATGTTTCAAAGGTATAGAGAAAAGAGGTGCTGCCCCATGGGGTTCACAGGGGTTTAGAGTACTGAGTCCTGGGGACCACCACAATGTGGCTTTAGGGGAGGGGGTTAGACAGGAGGCAGGGGCATAACGGGATGACAGACGTTCCCTCTCCTGCTATCGGGGTCACTACCTACTTCAGATTGACCTTGAACTTCCAAATTCTCTTGCCTCAGCCAGCCAAGTGCTGGGGTTCCTCTGCTTGTGGTTTCCTGTTTCCTGTTTATTATGCGTGCGCGCATGCGTGCATGCAGGCAGGTGTAACCGCTTGTGTGTGTGCATGGAAGCCAGAGGAGGGTGTCAGATACCATCTTTTATAACTCCTCCCCTTATTGCTTTGAGGCAGGGTGTCTCCCTCAACCTAGAACTTAGTTTGTGGGTTCAGGCTGGCAACAGAAGGCCTCAGCAATCCCCCTGCCTCTTCCCCACCAGTGTGTTGGAGTTGCAGGTGTGAAAGACCACACCCGGCTTATCATGTGGGTGCTGGGAGCTGAACTCAGGTTGTCGTGGTTGCAGAGTGAGTTGTGTTAACCACCGGGCTGCCTCTCCAGCTCATGCCTGTGTGACTTTAGAGAAGCCCTGGACTCCAAGCCCTGGGTGGAAACAGGATGGCAGAGAATCTTCAGAGGATAGAGGAGAGGGGGATTGTCTTCAGGACAAGAAAACACCCAGCCCTGGATGCTTGGGCGTGGTGGGGAGAGCTGTTCAAGGGAGCCAGAGTGTGATGTGGTGCAGATGCTGGCTCAGTGCTGTATCGAGTTCATCTCCACAGGAGAACAACATGAAGTACTGGGAGAGGAACCAGTCCATTGCCATAGAGCTCTCTGACTTGGTTGTGTACTGCAAGCCAACTAGCAAAACCAAGGACCATTTGGGTAAGTCTCCTGCGTAAGACCCTTCCCAGTGAGCTCCGATGTTTGCTGTGAGCTGGATGCTGTCTGGACAGTACACAGAGATTGCATTTTTGCCTCCTAACGAATCTAGGCAGAAGTCCTTTTTGGTATCCCCATAGCCAAGATGTCGGTGGTTCTAAATAAAAGGTAAACTTGTCATATGCCTAGAAGGAAAGGTTGTGGGGAGAACCGGGTACCTTTGCACTGCACAAGACCCTCTTTGTAGTGCTGAATACTGCCAAAGGCAAGAGGTACCAACTGAGGTGTGACTGTCATGCCCTGTAGGTATTTTTGTATATGTGTGTTGGTTACTTCCCCCACAGTCATGCTGACAGGCCAACCTGATCCAGACAGTTCTTCACTGAGACTCTCTGCCTATGTGATTCCAGGTTGTGTTGAGTTGACAATTAGAATTAGCCATCATGGTGGGTGTTGGTGTATTACAGGTGTAGTTGTGTGTGGAGGCCAGAGGCTGGCCAGTCTTGGCTGTGGTTCCTCAGCTGTCCATTGTGTTTATTTGAGATAGGCTCTGTCACTGGGGCTTGGACTCAGCAAGCAGGCTAGGCTGGCTGACCGGCGAGCTCTGCATGCCGGCATACTGGAATTACAAGTGCATAATACCACACTTTTTTTTTTTTTTAAAGTAACTTGTGGACTTGGACTCAGGACCTTCAGCTTACAGTTGGCACTTTAAGGAGTTGGCCACCACCCTCTCTCTTCAGTGTCTTTTCAAGAGAATCCTGGTTTCTTTTTGTCACCTGGGCCTTATGCCATCACACCCAGAAGCAAGGGTGACTGTCTCCTCTGTCTCAGTCATTGTTCTCTTGATATGAAGAGACATAATCATGGCAACTCTTACAGAGGGAAGCATAGAACTGGAGACTTGCTTACAGGTTCAGAGGTTTAGTCTGTTGTCATCAGGGTGGGAAGCATGGTGGGAAGCAGGCAGACGTGGTGCTGGAGAGGCAGCTGAGAGTGCTACATCTGGATCCTCAGGCAGCAGGAAGACGGAGAAAGCTACTGGGCCAGGCTTGGGCCCTGGAAAGCTCAAAGCCCACCCCCCAGTGACACACTTGCTCCAACAAGGCCACACCTACTCCAATAAGGCCACATCTCTAAATACTGCCACTCGGTGGCGACCAAGCATTTAAATCTATGAGCCTATGGGGGCTGTTCTTATTCAAAGGATTATATCCTCTCTGCAGAAAATCCCGACTTCCGAGAAATTCGCTCTTTTGTGGAGACAAAGGCAGACAGCATTGTCAGGCAAAAGCCTGTGGATCTATTGCGGTACAACCAGAAGGGCCTAACCCGCGTCTACCCCAAGGGACAGAGAGTTGACTCTTCCAACTACGACCCCTTCCGTCTGTGGCTGTGTGGCTCCCAGATGGTGGCACTCAATTTCCAGACTCCAGGTAAAGGATGAAGGTAGCCAGCCTGTGCAGGCCAGGCAGTGGCCCTGTCACGGCTAGCAACATCACCTGGGTGGCTAGTGGGATGTGGTTGTTTCCGAACAAGTGACTGTGCTGGCCCATCAAGGCTGAACTTGAATGCTGGTTAGTGCAAAGCCCTAGGGACTGACACATGGCTGAAGGGGGCTTGGTGATCACGAGTGACAGAGGTATTGCCATTCTGGTTTAGGAAGGGAACATAATAGCTTATTGAACTAGTGTTATTTTTAAAACAAAATCCCAAATGTATGATTTACCAAATGAAGACTCAGGAGTCAGATGCTGTGGTGAAAGCCTCCTCAGAGAGGGAGAGAAAGCACCCAGCTGACCTTCCCACTCCACTGACGTCCCAGAAGGAAAAGGCTCCTTCTCCACACTGTCTTAAAACACCCTTCAACTCACAGACCCTCCTTTCCCTCTCCTGGCTTCTCTTATGTTCACTCCCTGTCAACTGGTTGCTTGCTCCGCCTCTCGATCTATGGTTGACTTTATTTAATCCTCTTTACACAAGGCTCTTGGGTGAAAGGTGTTCCCTAGGGCTGAGCCGCACCACAACAAGAGAAGGTTTTTCCAGTTCACAATCCCGGGGTTCACAGTGTGATCAAATATCCTGCAACAGGTAAATCTCAGAGGGGCTTGCAGCTCCAGGTGTGGCTGGATCCAGGCTTTCGGTGACTACCTTACCCTTTCCTCTTCATGTGCTTTCTCTCCAAGGGCTTCTTGGTTATTCTCTAGAAACTTACGTTACCACGCATGCAAACTTTAGACATTTTACGTCCTGTGGATTTATTTGTTTGTTTGTTTTTTTAATTTAACAACTTCACCCAACCCAACTTTAGGAATCTGTAGGTCAGGTCCCATCCCTGTCTATCACAGATGCCACTGCCTCCCAGACCCTCCCATGACTCTTGTTCCCAGGTGTAGGTGCACAGCTGTGGGGCAGACTTTTTCTTAAAGATTTGTTTATTTTATGTATATGAGTACACCATAGCTGTCTTCAGACACACCAGAAGAGGGCATCGGATCCCATTACAGATAGTTGTGAGCCACCATGTGGTTGCTGGGAATTGAACTCAGGACCTTTGGAAGAGCAACAGTGCTCTTAACCTCCGAGCTATCTCTCTAGCCGGGGACAGACATTTCTTACTCCTGCGGAATACACCCTCCAACCCCCAGACCACTGAGCACCTGTATCCTGTGGCACTGTGGCACTTGCCCCAGTTCCAACTCTAGCCTGGTGGGGATGGGCACACTCTTCTGGTGTAGGTCACTACTGTAGTTTCATGAAGCTTGTTTGCTCTTTGCTCATCAGGTGAGAAAACTGACATTCAATTGTAGTTATAGTTTCTGGTCAAGGCTCTGCTCTTTGAGTAACATTAACTCTTTCCCCTCACCAACTCAAGGGATGTTTGCATTAGTTTTCCTGCCAAAGCGGTTGGTCCTCTTTGTATCCCACCAAGACGGCTTTTTATTTATAACTCTAAATACCTGCCTGTTGCTTAAACCAAGATGAAATTTTTAAAAATATTTATTTATTTTATGTATGTGAGTCTACTGTCACTGTCTTCAGACACACCAGAAGAGGACATCGGATCCCACTGCAGATGGTTGTGAGCCACCATGTGGTTGCTGGGAATTGAACTCAGGATCTCTGGAAGAGCAGCCAGTGTTCTTAACCTCCGAGCCATCTCTCTAGCCCCGAACTGAGATAAATTTTAAAACAAATTTATTATTGTGTGTGTATGTGTGGGTGTGTTTGCCATGGCCCACAGGCGAAGGTGAAGGTTGGAAGAACACGGTACTTATGCCATGGCACACGTGTGGAGGTCAGAGGACAGGGTGTGTATGTCATGGCACACGTGTGGAGGTCAGAGGACAGGGTGTGTATGTCATAGCCCACGTGTGGAGGTCAGGGGACAGGGTGTGTATGTCATAGCACATGTGTGGAGGTCAGGGGACAGGGTGTGTATGTCATGGCACACGTGTGGAGGCCAGATGATGACCCGTAGAGTCTTTCCTTCCATCTTTATGTGATTCTGGAGACCACACTCAGGTCAGTGCCTTTATCTACATGCTGAACCACCTGTCCCTTGAACTATGATTTACTCTGTTTTCTGAATGCTGGGGATGGAACACTGGGCCTGCATGTGCCAAGCAAATGTTCTACCCCTGGTCTACACCCAGTGTTTGTAGATTCTGATTCCTTAAGGTTCACACCCTTCCAGACACCATGTAAGATTGTTTCCTGGTGTGGGATTCTTTTCTAATGTTCCTCTTGTTTCCTTGGAGTCAGATGTCTTTTTTGAACAGCTGCCCCTAGTCATCACAGGAAGGTCATGTCGCCTGTGCCCATGAGCGCCTGGAGCTGGTGTTCCCTGGCTGCCCCATAGCATCCCTCTGCTCTCTTTTCAGACAAGTACATGCAGATGAACCATGCACTGTTCTCACTCAATGGGAGGACAGGCTACGTCCTGCAGCCTGAGAGCATGCGCTCTGAGAAGTATGACCCGATGCCCCCGGAGTCCCAGAGGAAGATCCTGATGACACTCACTGTCAAGGTAGAGGGGACAGATGGGCGGGGCTCCCTGGGGATGGGGAAACTCTTGCCTCTCTGTTAATCCACCACCATCTCCACAGCACTGCAGGCTCATATGGTTCACCCTGGGATCATCCTGGGCTGAAAACCCTTCCTGTCACTTACCTAGTCTGGGTGTGACGTGTGCACTTGGAGTTCATGTGAGGTCAACCTCTGGCTGAGCGGAAAGTTCATTTCTCCTTTGCCTTAGAGAGGTCAGAGCTTGTTTTTCCTCTCTGTCTCTTCCTCTCTGTCTCTTCTTTCTCTTTTCTTTCTTCTTTCTTTTTTTCTTTTTTTTTTTTCTTTTTTTTTTTTCTTTTTTTTTTGAGACAGGGCTTTTCTGTGTAGCCCCGGCCATAGTGGAACTTACTATGTAGACCAGGCTGTCCTCAAACTCAGAGATCTGTGTGCCTCCTGCACACTGGGATTAAAGGTGTGTGCCACGACAGCCCAGCATGAGCTTTCTTAAATTCATCCAGTCCTTGGCATTTTAGGAAGATATGAAAGAGAGAGAGAGAGAGAGAGAGAGAGAGAGAGAGAGAGAGAGAGAGAGTTCCTAAGATCCAGGAAGTTAAAACGAGACGGGCCAGGATGTAGCTTGGTTTTTGGAGTGCTTGTCCAGTATGCAGGAAGCCCCGGGAGCACCAGGGAGACAGAGGCAGAAGGATTGAGGGTGAGGCTGGCTTTGTCTACATAGCAAGTTTGAAGCCAGCTTAGGATAAATGAGACTTCATTTTAGAAAGTAAAATGAAGTATTTGTAAGGTCCTTAGTAGATAAGGGTCAGTTATAAACAGACCACCCCACTGTCTTCTGTCTGGGAAACCCAGTCCCAAGGAAACCATGCACCTGTGCTCAGGTAAGACTCTCCTGGTGAATCACATGGCCTGGGGGACCCACTACCACTTTTTAATCATCAAACAGTGATGGTGGGCCGGGTCGGCGTCCACGCCTCTGAGAGAGGTGGTGACTTCTCCACTGATTAAAGGTAGTTTTGAATGTGTTGGGTCTGACTCTAGAGTCCCAGAAAAATCCACGAAGCACTACTGTGTGGGTCAAATTCAACCCTCCTGGGGCAGAGCCAGGAGAATTCCAATCCTTGCTTTCTGTGTCCCAGGTTCTCGGTGCCAGGCACCTCCCCAAACTAGGGAGGAGTATTGCCTGTCCCTTTGTGGAGGTGGAAATCTGCGGTGCTGAGTACGACAGCAACAAATTCAAGACAACGGTTGTGAGTAAGTAGTTTGTGTGGGTGTGCCCAGGCAGTGCTGGGGCCAGAGGTGTCTTCCCCAGTCATTACCCATCTTAGGTTTTGAGACGATCGTCTTCTCTCTGTGAACCTGGAGCTCCTCAGTTCAGGCACTCTGGCTGGCCAGTGAGCTGCAGTGATCTGCCAGTGTCTCCCGCTGCCTTACAGACATACCTGCTTGGCTTTACATGGAGGCTGGGGTCTATGCTCAGGTTGTCCTGTTTGCTATAGCAAGCACTGGATGCAAGCGTCTCCCCAGCCTTGCTGGTCTTTCTTTTTAAAGGTCTAAGAGAGCAGACTGCTACATGGGTTATGGTTCCTTGGTGAAATTTTTTTTAAAATTATTTATTTATTTAATGTTTATGAGTACACTGTCACTGTCTTCAGACACACCAGAAGAGGGCATCGGATCCCATTATAGATGGTTGTGAGCCACCATGTGGTTGCTGGGAATTGAACTCAGAACCTCTGGAAGAGCAGTCAGTGCTCTTAACCGCTGAGCCATCTCTCCAGCCCTCCTTGGTGATTTTTATAATGTACCTTTGCTGTTGTGTGTCTTCCTTTCCGAGCTACAGTCTGTAGTAGGGGAAACTGAGTCACCTGCCCAGGGAACAACTCAGGTGCAGACCAATTCAGCTGGCCTTTTTATAGTGTGGCAGGTTTGCTGTGTGTCTTGCCTTACAAGGATGGTCCACCATGAGAACTCCCAACAGGCTTCAGAGATCCCCCCCAGTCCACTTTCCTCCTCAGGCCGAGGGGTCCGGCAGCTCACATGTGCTCTGCTCACCTCTTTTCTTGATCCTCTCCCCCTGAGTTCCACTCTACTGTTCCCTGCTTCCCTTCTCCTATCCCAGGAGGTGAGACTGGTGAGTCCTCATGTTGCTCTGGCCATGGAAGGCGGGCCTGCAGCAGGATTGCTTGCTGCCGAATGAAGTAACAAAAGATAACCCTTCTGGGCTTCTTAGAGCTGGGCATAGATGCAAATTCATTTGCAAGTTGGCAGAGGGATTGGTTCCAAGTTGAGGCTGCAGAGACTGGCTTACCTGTGGGGGCAGGGCGCCAGCATCAGTAACAAGCTTTGGTCTCTTTCTAGACGACAATGGGCTTAGCCCTGTCTGGGCTCCCACTCAGGAGAAGGTGACATTTGAAATTTATGATCCAAACCTCGCGTTCCTACGCTTTGTGGTCTACGAAGAAGACATGTTCAGTGATCCCAACTTCCTGGCTCATGCCACATACCCCATTAAAGGTATCAAATCAGGTAAGGAGCCTTGGCAAGGAGGTTCAGTTTGGGGGAGCCAAGTTCTTTGGTCTGTGCTGTGGGCTGTAAAAGGAACACACCAACATCTTTCCTAGTTTAGATTAAACTGCTACAAAGCCACTCAGATGGGTATTAGGCACAGGAGTCGGGGGAAAGCAGAGAAAGGCTGAGTCCTTTCAACTTCGGCATCTTTGAGGAAACCATCTGTGTTAGACTACCCTTAACCTGGCGCTGTTTGCTTTCATTTTTGAGATGCCTCAGGTATTTTGTCTCCATTAGAAGATGGAGAAATATGTTCTAATACAAGCCAAGCATGTCCTTGGCCTGCGTCATAAGGCTGAGGTTCTGAGCATCCACAGGGTCCGAGTCTCCTAAGCGTTCCACGCTTAACGTCTCATACTAGATTTGGAGGCTGACTTCCTTGTCGGATTTCTTTTTATGCTGAACACGATACAACCCCTCCTGTTGTAGAAAAGGCCTGTGTGTGTTTGCTTGTCATTAAGCCAAAGCGGGTCACATATGAACCTGTAAATTTGAGCATCTCTCAGCTCCCCCCTACCCCCATCACAGAAGCTTCTCTTCACAGGAGACCGTAATAAATACAGAGAGGAGAAAACCATAGAGATAGGACATTATATCACTTCTCTCCCCAAAAGCTCAGGGAACATTTAGAAAGAGGGAGCAGAAAGGTCACCAGAGCCACTGAGGTACACACAGCATATAAGACCAGTACGAGAACAAGCCAGTCCTGAATCACAGCTCCGGATGGGGGGACGGATCATGAAGTCCCACTCCATGATGAGAAGCTGTTAGCAGCCAGTGGTTCCTGGGAGTGGGAGAACCTCACCTTCTTCAGGGATTCAGCCTCTGAGAGGCTACCCAGCCCCAGGAGATGGCCCCACACTTACACAATACGTGTACTCTGTGGGTTTTAAAAAAAGAATACATGATGTAGGGAGGGGAAGTGGTGGTGACGAGCTAGGGGACAGATGTGACCAGAGCACACCGTATACAGATATGAAATTCTTGGGCAATAAAAAACATGAAATAACAAAACCCACTCTATTGAATTTTTCCAGGGCAGCTAAGACAGTGTTTTTACGAGACTTGGGGTTTCTCTGAAGGTGGCTGTCTTAGATAGGGTTTTACTGCTGTCAACAGACACCATGACCAAGGCAACTCTTATAAGGACAACATTTAATTGGGGCTGGCTTAAAGGTTCAGAGGTTCAGTTCATTATCATCAAGATAGAAATATGGCATTGTCCAGTCAGGCATGATGCAGGAGGAGCTGAGAGTTCTACATCTTCACCTGAAGGCTGCTAGCAGAATACTGGCCTCCAGGCAGCTAGGATGAGGATCTTACAGCCCATACCCACAATGACACACCCACTCCAACAAGGCCACACCCACTCCAACAAGGCCACGCCCACCACAACAAGGCCACACCCACTCCGCTATGGCCACACCCTCTCCAACAGGGCCACACCTACTCCCAAAAGGCCACACCCACTCTAACAGGACCACACCCACCCCAACAAGGCCACACATGGCGATTCATGAGGCAGACACCATAGATCCTTCTGGATTCCCCAGGAGGTCACTGTTCCCTTGTTTCCCAGAGCAGTCATTTTTCAAGAAAAAAGAAATTACTATCATTTTTTGTCATTTAGATCAAATTACCATCTTTTGATGTTTGGGAGCCTGGGCTCTATTCAGTGCTGAACTGGGTCTTTTGAAAACTTGTACCACGCCACCCCTTCTTTCATGAAGTCGCTCAGCTTCTGTAGCCATTTTCCCCACTCCCTGATAGATGTGTTCCAACCATCAGATGCCTTAGGGGCTCCTGTTTGAAAATGCTGATATCTGGGTCCACCATGGGATGCTCCGATTCAGCCCAGGGTGGCACTCCAGTTTCAGCCTGTATCGTGGCCAGCTCCCTGGGAGGAGAACCTAGGAAGTGGTCCCCAGCTGCCAGTCTTACTGCTGAGGACCCAAACACTGGAGTAAGAGTCTGGGGAAATGTTTATAAAGCCTCAGATTTCTATTTAGCAATTTAGAAATCGCATTTGAGTGTGACACACACTAACAATAGCAAGTACTCCTTGATGGTTAACATATATGACAGGTGACCTTAACGTCAGCACCTGAGCTGCTGGACTCTGATTTCCTATGTGCTTTTTCAGACTAGCCCAGCAATCGGGGTTTGGAAATGATGCTGCCTTCTCCCATCAAAAAAAGTGAATCTTTGCAGTTCTGCTCTTAATGACCTCATGGCATTAAGGAACCAGGGCCAGCTCATTCCTGGACTGCCTTGCTCCTCCCCTGACCCTATCATTCTTTGGAAGATGGGGAAGGTGACCCTTGGGATGCAGTCAGAGCTTGTGGCACCCTGACTTTCCTTACTGGTAGGGAAAAAAATTCTCCTAAGATGAATTAGCTTAGAGATTGAAAAGAAAAACCCAACAAGGAAACATGGAGGTAGATTAATAATGGGAGTCTCCGCCCTGTTCTAACCAGGAGATAATCACAGCATGGCTCTCTCTCTCTCCTTGCAGGCTCCTGGCATATCTATATTCATGAGAGGCAGGAAAGAAAATGAATAGTCCTTTTGTGAGGATGGCTTCCAGGGCAGTCTAAACTCGAAAATAAACTTTGCCCATTGTTAGGATAGCTGCATTTAAGCTTTCAAACCAGCTGGGCCTGGCTCAGACAAACTTACTGCACTCAGCTACCTTAATTTCCATTTCTTTAATCCTTACAGTAATCCTGTGAGCCCCGCCCCCCTCAATAATTTTTACTTTTAAAATCTGAGCACATTGGGCCCTGGAGATGTGAAATCACTCGTTCAAGGTCACAGGCTGGAGCTTGCCCCCTTGTTTTTCCTTCTCTGTAGACTGTCCTTGAGGGGCCTCTTATTTCAAGTGGGCACTTAAAGCCCCCAGTGCAGACCTTCCTTCACTTCCCTTCTCCATGTGAAATAAACAAAACTAAAAATAATACAGTTTTCATGTTTGGTGAAACTGAGAAATAGCCTGGCTCTAGTCCACGAGAGGCTTCCCAGAGCTGGGCAGTAAGAGGAGATGTGAGGGAGCAGGGGCTGAGCCCATTCTTCCTAGCTCAAGAGGGACACGTCGTCAGTCAGTCCTGCCCTATAGTTGGAGTGCACAGCTACCTGGCAGTGCCCTGGGCCACCCCTGAATACTCTGAGGTCTGGTTTATTCTCCCAGTTCATCAACACTAAACTGTCCTCAGGTCAGCCCATAAGATGCACAGAATCTGTGTCTGAACAGATTCACAAGGGGTTAGAGCTACAGAATCTGCACTTGCCATCTTAACGGGAGTCACAAACTACATTAAGCTGGACCAGTATTGTGCTGGTATCTGCACAATTATCAAACCAGACAGAAGCTAGAGCAGCCAACAAACTAAGGACTGCCTAAAATCTCAACATCCATCAGGTGGGAATAGGTCAGGGAATTTCAGTACAGCAGAATTTACTGAACTCGGAATGTCCCCCAAGTGCTAGAGGGTCTGGGGGGTACAGGGGATGTGGCCTGAGAGTTGTATACCTATCCCAACTATCACACATGTATAAAGTTAAAGGACGGATCCATTTGAAATGTACAATTAGGAATTCTGTGTCACATGGGCACAAGAGAAAAAAGCCAGATAACTAAGACATTCACAAGGAAGTTAAGTAAAAAAAAGACAGAGGGTATTGAGCAATTTAACAGTATGTTTGAGCTGGGCAGTGGTGGTGCATACCTTTAATCCCAGCACTTGGGAAACTGAGTTTGAGGCCAGCTTGGTCTACATAGTGAGTTCCAAGACAACCAGGGCTGATAAACAGAGAAATCCTGTCTTGATACAACAACAACAAAAAAACAAATCAACAATGAAACATATACCCAAGCCTTTCTTTGTGGGAGGCTAATGGCTGTAATAATGGCTGTAAACCAGGGCATAAGGCAACTTGTTTCCAAGATGCCCTGCCACAGGGAGATGTTACTTTATCACTCGATAAAAATTTTCTTGCCTGCTTTAAAAGAAGTCAACAGGATGCAAATGTTCTATACATTGGTATAGAAACAATAACACCTTAAAAAATATCCAAAATAAGGAGCCAAATGGTAGGCAGGCTAGGGGTTGGGTGGCTATGTCTTTTTCCTTATCCTAAGCAGCAGCAGCAGCAGCGGCGTAGAGAGTCAATAGGTATTGCTTAAAGGTGAAAAGCTGGGGCTGGCGAGACGGCACAGCAAGAAAAGGTGCTTGCAGCCAAGCCCGACAACCTGGTTCGGTCCTCACATGGTGGAAGGAGAGAAATGGCTCTGCACAGTCTGTCCTCACCTCTGCACGTGTACACACAAACATATTTGTAAAGGCGATAGGATAATATATAGTGTAGATATTCCCTAAGAGAATGAGCCAACACATAGATGGAGGACGATGAAAGGAAACAGGGGCGTGTCTATTCTGGGCATCGCTTATCCTAGAGGCTCGGCAGATACCATGTAAATGAAAAGCTCTCGGGACAAAGGGGCCATTAGAAGGGATGGCTAAGATGGAAGACGGTATGTAAGCCATGAGGGACTGTGCGTTGGATCTGTGCTTTTTTATTTTTTTAAAATAAACCTTACTGTAAAGATCCAAATAAACAGTACACGCTGGAACGGACCTCTTAAGTCTCTCCCTATCAATACGCTTTTATACGGTTAGAGCAGCCATTATGAAGCGGCAGCTTCTCATTGGATTTCACACTTGCACTATTGAGTGTTCTTATGCACTTCTCCGCCACCCAAACCAGAAAAGTCAAAGGACGTAATTAGAACTAGAAAAACCATTAGCTTTATGTTGCCTTTTGTAACTGGTGTCTGTTACCTGCAGCCAGTCCTTGTTCATTACCTAATGTTTAGCTTTTCTCTCTTTCCTCAGTGTTACATTGTATCCACACATGCACATTTGTTTATATGTTTAAGATACAGATCTTATTGGCTAGGGATCTGGGCTTTGTAAAAGAAATACATCTGCTTAGAGAGGAAAGGCCAGTCACAGTGGTGTGCCGTAGGCTAGGGAGCAGGTAGCCAATGTTTTCTGTGGATTCCTTTAGACAAGGCAACCAATCGGCTGTTGAGATGGATTGCTGCAAACACTGTTTAACGGGGCTGGGGCCGCGGATCGGCTCAAGTTCATGTGGATCCTAATTGTAAATAGGAAATAGGTTCCAGAGAGAGTGATCAATACAGCCATAGACTGCCAAGAGATAGTCAGATAGGAAACTATTGAAGATAAAGGCTACTCCCTAGCCCTGTGCTTTGTGATGGCCTGAGAGGAGATGGTGGATTGAAGACTCATTACTGTTCTGACTCTTGTGACTTTATGAGTACTTAAGGAATTAAACCATAGTCGTTATCAATCACTCTAATTTCAATGAGGGGAAGTCTGTAGATTCTTACTTCTTTCTAAAAATTGCATTTATTAATTGTACATTTGTAAGTACACGTGTGGGAGTTGTTTCTCTCCTTTCCTATGGGAACCCAGGATGCCAGGCATGGCAGCAGGCACCTTTACCTGATGAGCCATCTTGTCAGCCCAGTTTTGATTTCTTCTGAGATAATCATTTCTAGTTGTTGGATGTTTGAACTGTGACTTTAGGATGGGAATTTGGGCATCTGGGTAGTACGCCTCAGCATGGCACACTGACCTTTCTACCCTCAGAATGGGCGTGCCATCTCCAGGATGTCACAAGAAAGCCAAGAGCTGATGTTGATGGCCTGCCATTGGCTCTTCTCCTCCTGTTTCTGCTCCAGGATTTAGGTCAGTCCCTCTGAAGAACGGGTACAGTGAAGACATTGAACTGGCGTCCCTCCTGGTTTTCTGTGAGATGCGGCCAGTTCTGGTGAGTGGTGGACACTGACATGTTTGGCCAGGGGTGGGAATATAATGGAAATACTTGGGATTAATGAGCTGAAGCCCTCTCAGGACCAGTCAAGGTTCTGGGTTTTCCTCCTCAGCATCCTTTCTCAAGGATTGCTGTGGGATTCTGGAGTGGCCTGTACAGTCTGCAGGGAGAGGTCCTGGGAAGAGGTTCCTCCATGGTTACTTGTCACCAACAGCCTGAGCAGATGATGCTTCTCCAGACAAGCTCATCCTTTGTGGATGTGTTTCCCATCTGTTGACCTTGTGTCATTGCTTCAAAGGGTCTGTGTGGGGGAAGGCTGGACCCTGATTCCCATGGGGTGGCGACTCTCTCTGCACTAGATGAATCTTTTTGTCTTGAAGAGTTCTCGTTTCTCCTTTGACCAACCAGCTTGGTTGTGGGTTGAAGTCACTTTATCACTGTGACCAAGACTTGACAAGAAAGCACGGTCAGGGAGGAGAGTTTGGCTCACAGTTTGATGGGATACAGTCCACTGTGGAGAGGAAAACATGGTAACTCTGTGGCAGGGGGAGTTTGGACAGCTTCTTGCTGAGGAATTGGGAAGCAGAGACTGTATAAGAAGGTGGATTGGGCTAAAAACTTCAATGCCCACCATCAGTGACTCTCTTCTTCCACAGCTTTGCCACCACCAGCTGGGGACCACATTTAAACAAACACATGTCGGTGTGGGGTCCTTTTGCATTCAAATGGTAACATGTAAGACTGGTGAGAAGATCTTGGCTTCACTGAACAATACCAAAGAGCACAATGGATTTACTCTAGGCTCTTGTAGTTGATAACCCATGTTAGCAAGATTTTTTTTTTTGTTTCATTTTCCTTTCTTTTATTGAAATTAGATTTTCTTTTATACAATATATTCTGATCACGGTTCCCCTCCCTCAACTCCTCTGAGATTCCCCTTATCTTCCCTCCCTCGAGAATCCACACCCATCCCGTCCTTCATTAGAACACAAGAGGCGTCTAAGGAATGATAACAAAACAAAATAAAACAAAAACAAACAAACCAGAACAGGACAATACAAAGAAAAATAGCCAAAGAAAAAGCACATGATACACACATAGGTGCAGAGACACACATATTTGTATGCACAGGAATTCCCTAAAAACACAAAACTGGAAGCCATATATATGTATATGTATATGATGTATATGTATATATACACAAACATATATACACAAATATACACATACATATGCAAAGGACCCGTAAGGTTAAAATAAGTTGCCCTGTCAAAACTATATGAGACAGAAACAACCTTCAAGGATGTCACTGATTTCCTTTGCGTCGACAATCTACTACCAGACATGGGGCTTACCCTTAAGAGTAGCTTGTATTCCCCAGGGAGACAATTGGAGAGAGCTGCTGGGTCCACTTCTATCAGAGCTGGGACTTGATCTGGTGCAGACCTGTGCGGGCCCTGTGCACGCAGCCACGGTCTCCGGGTTCACGTGTGCACCGGTCCTGTTGTGTTTAGGCCTTGTTTCCTCAGAGTGCGCCATCCTAACTGGATCTTACAAGCTTCCCACCTCCTGTTCCTCAGTCTTCCCTGATCCCCGAAGGCAGGGATGGTGAAGACATCCTGTTTGGGACTGAGTGTTCCCAGGTCTCTTTCCCTCTGCTCATTGTCCAACTGCAGTTCCTTCTTTGTTATTCGTTATCATTTGCTATAGGAGGAAGTAAAAAAAAAATACTAAAAATCCAGGCATGGGATTCCTTCCCCACCTTAGACCATTTATGTTCCTAAATGAAAGACACAAGTAACCTTTATAGTTTTAAAATAGCCTTAGCAGCACAATAGCTGGGCAGCTGCCTACCCTTCATGTTGTTAGAATCTACTTCCCTGTTGATAACCCCAAGTTGTCACTTACTACTTACTATATTCCCTCTAGGTTGCTCTTAACCCAAGAGAACCCACGTTCTCTTGGCCTTTTAGCCCATGGTGGCTCTCCTTCTCTCTCCGGCTTATTTATTTTCTTCCGTCACAACTTGTTCCTGCCTTTCCTCCTCTTCGCGGTCCCCCTCAACCTGACCTATGTATCTTCTGCCCTGTTATTGGCTGTTGGCATCTTTATTCACCAGTCAGAACTAACTTGGGGGCAGGGTCCCAGGGGCTATGTGTGGACTCCAGGTCTAGCATTACAAAAAGACAAAACCTTGACCGGAAGCTTCTTTGGTGATGGCTGAGCAAAACATGACCTATAAACACAGCAGAATATCATTAAGAGGCGTTTACCACTAAGGTCCTACTACTCTATTTGTATACTAATACTGTATCTGTGTTAGTAGTATTTGGTTTTATTCAGGTCCTTGGCCTACCTGGTCTCCAGTTTTGGCCACCCAAGCAGTGTTGGGGACATGGAGTGAGTCTTACATCAGATATTGGTTGGTTACACCCATAAGCTTTGTGCCACTATTACACTGGAGCGTCTTGCAGGTTGGTCATCATTATAGACAGAAGACTTTGTAGCTGGGTTGGTGTCTACCCTTCTCCTTTGGCAGCACACAGTGTGCCTTCCAGTATCATGGACACTAGTCCATAGGGGTAAAGGCTCTAGGTAGGCACCAGCTCCACTCGTTCGGGTTCGGTGAGTTGTGTAGGTGTAGTTTTCAGCAGTAGAGCCTTGACATCAGCTTGTGAAGAGCGACTTGGCCACAGCCTTGGTTGTTTGCGGGTTGCCCATGGTGTATCTTTGGCTAACTCCTCGGTTAGATGTGACCTGTTCTTGGCACCGGAAGCTTCATTTGGTGATGAGAGATGTCCAGATGGGCCTCCATCCTCCACACCATTTGGCAATTCCATTCAGATCGACTTCATCCATGTATACACTTTAGGATGCTTCTACTGTAGTTAACTATCCAACCCCTTCCATGGCCCTTAGTTTCCACCCTCCCCATTTCGCCCTGTCACCTCCTTTCCTCCATCTATAACTATATATTCTATTTTCTCTTCCTAGGGAGATTCATGTCTCCCTACCTCCACTCCCTTACTCTCTATGTAACCTCTGTGCTTATACATATTATAACTTATCGAAGACTTAATAGCTAACACCACATATAACACACACCCTATTTGTCTGAGGGCTCAAGATGATTTTTTTTTTCTAGCTCCATCCATTTACCTGCCAATTTTACCATTTCATTTTTTTAAATGGCTGAGTAATATTGCATTGTGTAAATGTACTACATTATCCATTCAACCCGCTGATGGACATTTAGGCTGTTTTCAATTTCTCTCTATTATAAAGCAGCAATGAACACGGTTGAGCAAGTGCTCTTTTTGCAATGCCTGACATGTTGAGAATTCATTTTCTCCATGACCCTTCTCTCTTCTACCAAAACCTCAGAGAGCTTGCCACGAGCCAGGGAATGCCATACTCCCCCTCCCCGCTCCACATTTCCCTTTGGGAAGCCTGAGCCAGCTGTGGGCTCCAGTGTGCTGCCGTGTGCTGGTGGTCTTGCTACTGGACCTCAATGTGTTTTCTGGCAGGGAACTGTTGGTCTGTGGTGTTCTTTTGGCTGTAAGGATTAACATGTTGGCAGCTTCTTGATTGTCAGTTCCTGGAACAGAGGTGACAGCTTTCAAATGGGGCAGGAAGGGCAGGAGGGACAGGACTGGGGGATGCCCTTAACAGCCACTGTAGTTCAAGAAGTGAAAATTGCTGAATTTATAACTAGGCATGGTGGTGCACACCTTCAACCACAGCACTTGGGAGGCAGAGGCTGGCACATCTCTTGTGAGCTCCGAGCTAGTCTGGTCTATATATCGAGTTCCAGGGCAGTCAGGACTCAAATGAATGAATGGATGGATGAGTGAATGAACGAATCTATCCTGAACTTGACCCCTAGGTGAGAATACTCGCCTTCCTAGTATGGTGGTTTCTCAAGCATTCACGATCGGGGTGAAAGAGGACATAAAAATAAGGGAAGCAAGGCAGGGGGCAGAGAGTGACTGACGGTAGTTGGCCAATGACCCAGTTGGCCAAGGGTACTCCACTCTCTAATAGAATTTCCTCATCCTGAGGCTGTCTTATATCTGAAAGGGATAGATAATAAAATAGTTTCCATCTTGAAAATAATTTTAAATGTTAAACTAAAAAATACAGTTTTCACTTGAACCTTCAATGAAGCCCCCCTCCAGTCAATTCCATGTTCCTTCTGTGGTGGAAAGCCTGGGCAGGAACCTTTTTATAAGTTCCTTTCTGTACTGTGGCTGAGTGAGCAAAATGCTTAAGCCCTCACTGGTCTTAAAGCGCTCTTTTTCAGAATGCACTAAGTACAAGCCAATGTATCAAAAATAAGACCAAGATGCTAATAAATCTATCAAGATAATATTCCTTTTGGTATGATGGTGTACCAAAACGCCCCATGGGTCTGGGGGGATGGATTGGCTGGTAACGTGCCCACACGCAAGAGGACCTGAGTTCTGATCCATGACACTCACATAAAAGCCAGGCATACCAGTGCTGAGCTGTCCGGGCAGGGCAGGAGGTGCAGAGCAGAGGACTCCTGGGGCCTACTGGCCAGGCTAGCCAATCAGTAAAATCCAGGTCTGTGAGAAACCCTGTCTCAAACATAAAGTGAACGTGAGTGAGAGAGACATCCAACATTGAGCCCTGGCTTCTACACATACATGTGCATACACAGCAATATACAAATGTGCATGCATGTATACACACAACAGCAATATACAAATGTGCAGGCATGTACACATGCAAGCACACACACATACCCTCAGTACAGATCACATTTAGAGGGAAAAAAGAAAGCAGTATTGACTTCATTTGCTTCTTTCATTTCCTATGGTTGTGTGTGTGTGTGTGTGTGTTAATTCACACCCCGCCCAAACTCCCAGACTTTGGTATTGTTCAGATTCGGCACCAGGATATTCTTTGTAGATGGTCCATAGAGCATCTACAGTTTGTCCAGTAGATGGCAGCAGATCCCACCTCATACAGCAGTACAAACTCCAGGCGTTGTCACACATCCCTCAGATGACCATATCCTTTGAGAACCACTGGTCTAAAATGAGATTCAAAGCACCTTTCTATATTAGATTCTGCCATCAAGTAGATTGGCTATAAGCTCTTTATTTCTCCAGTATCTCCAATACATAGATGGGACCCATTTACCCCTCAGGCCAGTCTCCCTTCACTTATAGTCTCCCTTCACTTATGTCTAAATTATTCGCTTAGGCTCCATTCCCAGATGCAGAATGAGTGGGACCGGATAATTTAGCAGGGGTGGTAGAACTGCAAACCTAAACCTTGAAGACAAGGAAGCTAGAAGAGGCTTTGCTGAGTCAGACTCCCTTCCTCTCAGCCCACTGCGGCGGGTGGGCTTCTTCCTCAGTTGCCTGGGGAAAGAGAATCTCTGCTGCCCCTCTGTGCCTATAAAGCCCACCTGCAGGCTGTTCGTGGGAAAACCAGGCAGCGAACGTGGCTGCGGGAGGCAGGCAGTCGGACCGCACTTTGAAACCGTCCTAAATAAATTATTAGGAATCACTGACAGCAGAAGAAACGGATGTATTTGAATGAAAACTGTGCTTAGCTAGGCTTGGCTTCCTTGATGAGAGATACATGTTACGTTGGGGATCCCACTGTTGAGTGAGGGAAACTGGGAGTGGGAAGGAGGTTCTGAATGGAAAGTCCCCTCTTGCGGGTCTGGTCCTTTAAGAGGAAGCCTCCAAGTTATGTGTAAATTTCATCTCAGTGGCTGGCTCCTGAGCCTGTATTTAATTGTACATCTGTCACCTGGTTCTGTACCACTTCCAGCTGCCAGTTGGCTTTTCCATCCATGCTGGGATGAAGGCCTCTCTCAGAGGCTGTCCAGGCCATGCGTGCAGTATGCTAGGCTTCCCCTCTGATATCCAACCTTGCTGGATTTGTCACTATAACCTCTGGATGCGAGAGCCAGCAAGACTTTTCTGAACGAGGGACTTATCCATTGAGGGCCCTGATGGAATTTTCTCATAAAGTATTTGTTGAAATAAAGCTTAAAGTGGCAGAAGTCTGTCAATAAATAATTCAGAGGTGGCCCTTTACATACCACAGTTGCTTTACAGACCCTTAGTTCCTTTTTTTTTCTTTTTCTTTTTCTTTTTTTGGTTTTTCGAGACAGGGTTTCTCTGTGTAGCCCTGGCTGTCCTGGAACTCAGTCTGTAGACCAGGCTGGCCTCGAACTCAGAAATCCGCCTGCCTCTGCCTCCCAAGTGCTGGGATTAAAGGCATGCACCACCACTGCCCTGCGGACCCTTAGTTCCTTACCGTGTTTGCAAAATATATGTTTCTAAGGAGTATTTTAGCACTATAATATTATTTGCTGTATTTAATTTGGGTAGCAGGGGAACAAAAGGAAGGAGGTTAAAAATAAAAACCCCATAACAGCCTGCTCATAGCTTGTTGTCTCCTCTGCCTTGCCTTTTTTTTTTTTTTTTCTGCACGTGATATTGGTGAAGTTGGATTCACACATGTGTGCCCCTTCCCCCTCTGCAGCCGGCTCAAAGAAGCTCTTCTCTGGCGTGTGATTTTCAAAGCCCTGCATCCACAGGTCCCTGAGTCACTCAGTCCCGCTTCTGCCGCTGGGCGCTGTAGTTGGTGGCAGAGTGTTTTCCTTCGTTGACTTTGTAAATAGTAGAGATCTTCACGTAACTTTTTTTTTTTTTGATTAAAAATATCCCCTATGGGCTAGATATTTGGCAGTAGAATCAATAGAACAAAGAATATAAAGACGCTACATTTAAAGGGGGGCAGTGGTTTTCAACCTGTGGGTTGCAACACCTTTGGGGCTGAATGACCCTTTCACAGGGGTCAAATATCCTACATATCAGATATTTACATTATGATTCATAACAGTTGCAAAATTACAGTTATGAAGTAGCAACGGAAATAGTTTTATGGTGGGGGAGTCACAACAACACGAGGGACCGTGTTAAAGGATCACAGCATTAGGAACATGGAGAACCACTGCTTTAGGGGAAATGTTTTCTGAAAGTCAGGGCTGGGCTTTAGGTCAGTCTTTACATTTAGAGGAGGGGGGTCTCTGCCCAGGTGACCTGCTTTTGGGGAACAGAACAGACTGTGGAACTTACATACATCCTGACCATCATCAGAGACTGAGCTGGTGTGGTACCTGGTGGGGAAATTTAGAAAACCAGTTTCCCTAAATAGCCTGGTTTGGGTCGGAATATGCTTTGCTCTGGGCTGGCAGGAGAAAGGAAGAAGAAGTAATGAGAACCAGGAAAGCCCAGCTTGTTGGTTCTCCAGCTAAAAGCATAGCCCAACAGAAGTGGTTCTGTTTTAGAAAAAAAGCTACGATGCATCGGTGGCTTTGGAAGTCATAAGGAATAAAGACACAGAGAGCCACCCATGAGGTAGGGAAAGGGCGTTGCATACAAATCCAGAGTCCCAGAGGAGGGAGCATGGAGCTGGTCTGGAAGTTTTTGAGATTGAGAATGGTTTTTCTTCTACTGGGGAAGGGACCTGGAGACACAGGTTAAAACCTTCCTGGTGTCTTAACCGGGTGAAGTTTGGCCATGTGCTTGCCTTCCTAGATCCATTGACAGGACATAGAGACCAATCAGGCAAAGCCACAAGCTGTAATGAGAAACCAAGCCTAGCACACGTAGAGGAAGAAAGGCCCACTGTGTAGCTAGGGTGGATGGTGGGCAGTGGAACCAGTAGATGAGGTCACAGGCACTGTGGGGAACTACCTCGTGGAGCCCTGGAAAAGGATCTAGAACTGGGAACAAAAATGGACTCCGATCTCTTAGGTAATGAAAATCTCTGTGAGTTTGAGGTCAGCCTGGTCTACAAAGCTAGTTTCAGCACAGTCAGGGCTATATACAAAGAAATCCTGACTTGAAATACAAAACAGAAAAAATTCAATAAAAAAAAAAAAGGTGCCTATGTTTAAGGCAGTACTTCAGAATCTAGAACAACACCATTAGAAAGGGAGATTGTTGAGAAAGTGACAGGCTGGGACACTCTTCAGGCAGTTCACAGAGGGACAGTCTCTATAGGTGCATTCATTTGGTTCAGTGGGATGAATAGAAAACGGCCGATACAACCAAACAAGCTTGAGCGTATTTAAGGTAAAGTCTAGTATTAGACTTGTCCTCATTAGCCCTGGAGACTGAAGGAGGGACAGACATGCCAGCTGCAGACTGGCAAGGGGAATGAATGAAGTGTTCAGTCCCCACCTGTCAGAAGAGCAGGACAGTACCGATGCCCTCGTGGGACCAGGGAGGTGCTACTGTACAGATGCATTCATGGGGCTGGAGAGATGCCTCCCTTGGTAAAGTTGCCTGAGTTTGGATCCCAGTACCCACATAAAAGCCTAGCTACATGGAAAACATCTGTAACCCCCAGTGCCTTCTGGGAAAAGTGGAAGAGCAGGCTGATCCTTGGAGCTCACGGGCCAGGTAGACTGGTTAAGCTCCGGGGTCTGTGAGAAACATCATCTCAGAAGTAAGGTGGCCAGGCATGGTGGCGCCCACATTTAATCTCAGCGCTGGAGACAGGACTACATTGTGAGAGATGCTGTCTCAAACGTAAATAAGAAAGTTGAGCACCACGGAGGAAGATGCCCAGCGCTGACCTTTGGCTCCCATGCACACCCACATGCACAAATGCCTTGCTGAGTTTACAAGAATTTTACTGGAAGCAAACCCTTATGTAGCCCCATATATACACGAAACTTCTAGATGATAAAGCGGGGAGGCGGGCACACGAGGAGATTGTGTGGTATAATTGCATCTTATGGAGACCAGAACACTGGTTAAGCTTTTGTGATGGTATCGAGTAAGGGTACACGAAACACGAACACCATAATGAAAAATCCTGCAATCTGAAATAAAAAATAATCAGCCCCCAAAGCAGATATAATAAAGGACCTAAAAGTTTTCACCTCTGATGACAGGGACTGGGATGAAAGTGTTCTGCAGAGGGAGACTTCTTTCTTGACGTAAAAGGGAAATGACGTTTTCATTGGGATTGCTCAAGTCACAGGACTCTTGAAACACATGCATCATATAAGGGCAGTGGGGAGGAAGTCACCACCAGAAACTTACCCATGAGAATGAACAGGAACAGATCAGGACAGGAGTTTGAGTGCGTAGTAAGCACAATGATGTGGGCAAACACTAACTGGGCATCTAACTGGGCAACTGGGCTGGACTCTGATTGGGGAAGGAATCTGACAGTCTAGGGTTTAAAAAAAAAAAAAAAAGAAAGAAATAGCCTAAGAACAAATCACGAAAGGCAGGAATTACACAGCTGGAAATGGATGGAAGAGGACTGGGAAAAGCAGTAACTTAAAAGTAAAACTAAAGACGGCCAGGCACGGTGGGGCAGGCACACTTGGAGTCCCAGCTACTCGGCAGGCAGGAATGCCCAAGCCCGAAGTTTGAACCACAGGTGGAGACGCTAAGAAATACACAATACTACAAAGTATCGAGGAATGGAATATAAAAAAGAATGTTTAGTTACCAAAGGACCTGACAGTGGAAAGCTCGTGAAGTAAAAGCTAATTGAGATTCAGGACACAGGCAATTCTTTGAGCCCCCTGAGGCACTCGGTGGGTAAACATGCTGGTTTCCAAGCCTGATTACCTGAGTTCAAATCCCCAGGACCCGCAGGGTGGAAGTAGGGAACTGGCTCTGCTAAACTGTTCTCTGACCTCCACGCTTGCCCTGTGGCACATCTCTTGCCCCTAAGTCAATAAATGGAAAACTGTAAGAATACGTTTTCATAGTCCGGGTGAGCCAGTCAACACAAAGATAAGCCCACAGTACATTGACTTCAGAAATAAACCTTTGCCTTCTGCAAACGGATAACAATCTCGTTACTTCGTTGTCTTGGGAACCCTTATGAACTTGACAGTGTCCGGGGTCAGAAAGCAAACCTTCCTGTTTCTTTAAACAGGGTGACCTCCTTGGGTTGTTATCTGCCTGTGATACCATAAAGTTGGACAGATGTTTAGAATGCTTGGTATTTAAGAATAAGAACCCCAAGTGCTGGAGAGATGGCTCAACAGTTAAGAGCACTGGCTGCACTTTCAGAGGACCTGGGTTTGGTCTCCAGTACTCACAGGACAGCTCACAACTGCCTGAAACTCCAGTTCCGGGTATCCATGATCCTCTTATGATTCCATGGGCACTAGACATGTGCACACAAGATACTTGTACACATACAATAAAAATAAATCCCGGGAGAACAACATTCTAACTAAGAGGCCAAAATTACTTGAAAATCACTGATAGAATATATGCCACACCTAGGCAGGCAAACCTTACTTTCCCATACTTCGTATATGTTGAGAATTTTGAAAACTGAGTCAACCCTGCATGAAACCCTTCATTCAGACTTTCCTTAGCAGCTCCTGAGAGCGTTGTGTGGCCCTGCACCGTCTGAATCTATTTCTAATTTTTGGCATGTGGTAGATTATTATAACCACCGTGGAGATCTGTGATCTCTGATCTTACGGTTGTGACTGGTTAGGGGTACTGTAGGCCGCACCCATGTGAGACACTGAATTGGTAAATATGTATGTTCTGACCGCTTTGTGGATTGATCAATATCCTTCACTGCTCCTCCTCTAGCCTCTTATCCCATGGGACACAGTTAAGAGCACCAGTAAATAAAATGTCCCAGGGACAGGAGTTGTCACATGTCTGTCACATTAGATCAAAGCTAGAATAGGTTCATCCCGGGAAGGAGTATCAAGAGCAGAGACAGGACAGAAGCCAGTCCTTGTAATCTGTTAAGCTGTGAACACTATGGAAAGGCTCTTGGGGGTGGGGGGCAAGCTACTCTTATAAGCACAGACAATGAGACATCTGATTTCAATATGGAGAAAGCGCCAGCCGCCTGGGTAGAAGATCAAGGCGACCACAGCATTCACTGAACGGAAGTCCCGACTCGCCACAGTTCTTCGAGAAAGCTACAGGAAACAAATGACAGTTTGTAGGTAGGCTCGTAGCCTTTAAGGAAAGAATCTGCTCCAGAGCATCACAGTGGGAGATGAAGCAGAGGGTGCTGATGCAGAAGTGGCGGAGAGCCGGCAGAGTCACTGGCCATGTGACCACAGATGAAGGAGGCAGTGTACTACAGTCTCAGAGCAGATGAAATAATCTCTTGGAAGCGATGGTGGATTCCGTAGCTATAGAGAGACGTCAATGCTAAGCTTCAAAAGATAGCCCGCCACGGGTAGGGGCTAATGTAGCTGCTGGCTATATGTGAAGAGCTAGTTTACCGTTTTAAAAATCCTGGGCCCCGAGGATTATCTTAAATCCACTCTGCACTCCGAAGCCTAGGTGACAGCACATCCATTTATGACATGATTTACTGAATCATTTAAGCCCCGCCATTGAGACCTCAAAAGAAAAATTTCCCCGTTCCGAGTATCGCTGTGCATTGATGGTGCGCTGGTCACCCAGGGGCCCAGTGGAGATGGATGGCAAGATTCAGGTTTTCGTGCCTGCAGATGCAAGATGCTTTCTGCTGCCCACATATCAAGGGGTGATTTTTGACTTCTGAGGCTTATTATTTAGGAAATGCATTTCCTAGAGCAGTGGCTGCTGTAGTTATTCTTCCCAAGGAGAACTTGAACTTTCCGGAAAGGATTTGCTCTTCCAGAAGCCATTTAGAACATCAGTGAGTCTTGAGAGGTAAAAAAAAAAAAAAAAAAAAAAAAAAAAGCAAGCAGCCCATAAAAAGTTGATTCCCATTCACGTGGGTGGCTGGTGGAAGTAACTGTAGGTGAGCTATGGTGGGAAGCCGAGCCAGAAGACCTGACTCAGCAAAACAGTACAGCAGAGGTTCTCTACCTTTCTGATGCTGCGACCCTTTAACATAACTCCGTATGTTGTGGTGAGTCCTAACCATAAAATCATTTTTATTGCTACTTCATAACTGTAATTTTGCTACTGTTATGAATCATAATGTAAATGTATGTTTTCCAGTGGCCGTAGGTGACCTCTGTGAAAGGGTTGTTTGGTCTCCCAAAGGGGTCGCAACTCACAGGTTGAGAAGCACTGCATTACAGTCAAATGGTAACACTGGAATGGAGGAGTTGTGTCTGAACCAAGAGAGAGCATCTCTGGAGAAGATGCTGCATCCTCCTGCACTTGTAGCTACCCACAGAAGTGTGACATAAGATAACTGAAATTATGCCTGTGTCTATGTGCATGAGAGAGCAGGTGCTGGATCCCCTAGAGTGGAGTTACAGGTGGCTGTGAGTTGCCGGATGTGGGTGTTTGGATCTGAACTCAGGTCTCTGGGGGCTCAGCAAGAATTCTCTCTCTCTCTCTTTCTCTCTCTCTCTCTCTCTCTCTCTCTCTCTCTCTCTCTCTCTCTTTTGGTTTTTCAAGACAGGGTTTCTCTGTGTAGCTCTGGCTGTCCTGGAACTCACTCTGTAGACCAGGCCGGCCTCGAATTCAGAAATCCGCCTCAGCAAGAATTCTTAATGCCTGGGCCTTCTCTCCAGTTCCCACCTTGGTTTTTGAGACAGCTTCTCTTACTGGCACAGAAGTTACTAATTAGGGTAGGCTGGCTGGCCAGTGAGCCCTAGAGATCAACCTATATTAGCCTCCCCAGAGCTGATGTTAAGTTGTATCACTCCGTTGAGGGTTTTTACATGGGTGCTGGGGATCACCTGCATGCTTACAACCTAAGCTCTTATGGACCAAGCATCTATCTCTCCAGCTCTACTCCGCCTTTGAAGTCCCTTGGATGATACTGTCTGCTCTACCACCCCTGTCCTCACCTTGTGCCATCCTTTCTTCCCTGTGAACATATGCCTGTAGAGACATCCATGAACATAGGTAAAAGCCAGTGGTTGATCTGACCTAGTGACAAGTGGATTCAATTCAGAAAGGCACACGGTGCTCTTGTGTTTCAGGGTTTCGTAGTAAAGGGCCGTTTGGAAGCCCAAGGGCTGTAGCAGCTGCTAGCTTCTGCTATGGGCGATGGTGGTCAAGCAGAGGCTGGGGGCCACAAGAGAGACTCCAAACTTTGGAAGGAAGTTATACAATGTAGCAAAAGTCACCGGACCTCCAGGAGTAGCCCCGGTGGCAAAACCTCTGCCCCTCCCCCAAGCACTCATGGGAGACACAAGACGTGTCTCCCATCCTGGCTTGGAAAATGTCACTCACAAGGTTGTTCTCCCCCACCCCGCCTCCAGGAGAGTGAAGAGGAACTCTATTCCTCCTGCCGCCAACTGCGGAGGCGGCAGGAAGAGCTCAACAATCAGCTCTTTCTATACGACACACACCAGAACCTGCGCGGAGCCAACCGTGATGCCCTGGTGAAGGAGTTCAATGTTAATGAGAATCAGCTGCAGCTCTACCAGGAAAAGTGCAACCGGAGGTAGGTGTAGCCATAACCCCCCAACTTCCTCCAACCCCCAAAGTCCTGGAGCTTCTAGGAGTGACCTTGGCAGCTGGGGCTCCCTGACACCCTCAAGCACCCGCCCTTTCCCTCAGATAGAACTGTTTTCCCCACGGACACTTTGGTTTAATAATGAGGTTAGCTGGGGAGCACCAATCAATCGTTCGCTGTGGCTGTGCTGGGGATCAAACCCGGAGCCTCGACGGCAGGGCAAGCACTCTCTAATTAAACTACTCTGACGACAGACTTTCAATTTGTCCTCATTGAATGGTCAGCTGTAGGCTAAATGGTTCAGATCTGACATGAATTCTCCCCAGGGGAAGCTTCTGGTCATGCCCCAGACATGGAGTGGGTGGGAGAGGCAGCCAGTGGTGCCCCATGTTCCCGACCAAGTGTCAAATGAACTAGCCTTCAAAGAAGGCTGCTGTATGAGCTCCACCCACCAGGTGTGTTCTCATCGGATCCTTAGAAGAGCCACCATTGCCCAAGGAGGAAGTGGACATTCCCCAAGCCTCAGGGGTGTGCTAGGAGCCCAGAGCCTCCTCCACTCAGCCACTAGTGACCTGCGAGGTGGGGTGGGAGTTAGTCACTGATGGGACTCCATCTCCTTTATTTCAGGCTGAGAGAGAAGAGAGTAAGCAACAGCAGGTTCTACTCCTAGAAGCTGTGTGTGTGTGTGTGTGTGCGCGCGCGCGCGCGCTTGCATATGGTGTTCACGAGTACATCTGGGTATGGGAGAGCCTTATAATCAGCCCCCAGGAAGAGATTCATCTGTGACATTCATCGTCCTCTCTCCGAGCCACTCACTATAGAGATGACATTTCTGAAGATGACCCTATGGGCAAGAGGAGTTGAGACCTTCCTATTTTTTTTCACCTTGGACAACTTTCTTAACTTATACTCCTGATAGAGGATTCCCTAAACTGTGTGCCTCACATTTTTTCCTCCCCCGTTCTCAGCCCCATTGAATAAAGACAACAGTTTCATGACGTTAAGCATTCTATACCTGATTTATACAGTAAACAGGGAGTCCTCTGTGGTGAACGAGATTCTGCCGATGGCCCAGGTAATTGACTTCCACGGAAGATGAGCTGAGACATGGGGAAGTAATTCATTAGATTCCATATGGCCCCAAAAGGCTGGTCAGGGGCTCATCTCAATGTGTGTTAACCACCGCTGGCAAAGCAGTTGCATGTCCTTGTTGTGCCTGTTCCAATTCATCATATCCAGGGTCCTCTTGAGTCTGGTAGGAGGCTGCTGCTAAAGTCCTGGGGCCACAGCCAACAGTAACATGTTGCTGGTTAAAGAGAAAGCTGAAAGGTAGGTTTATAGGAAAATTTCTCTGGGTTATCTAACATGTGGGTGAATCAAGTAAATTTCTGGATGGTATTGGTATAGAGGAGTTGGTTACAGGAAACCTGTGGCTGGAGTAGAGAGGCAGGCACACCTACCCAGTCCTACCCAGTCCACAGTTACCTGAGACATCACTCAACACTTCAGGATTTAACAAGGTGTGTGTGTGTGTTGGTGCTGGGGATTGAACTCAGGCCCTTGTGCTAACATTGAGCTAAGTCTCCAGCTTTATTTATTTAATTTTTCCCCCTTCCCTTCTCCCTCTTGTTGTGGCCTGGCTTGCTCAGGGCCCCACTGAGCCCCCTGCTTGCTCCGGCCCAAATTACACTGTAGCTGTCTTCAGATATCCATATGAGGACATCAGATCTGTAGCTGGCTTCAGATACCCATGTGAGGACATCAGATCTCATTACAGATGGTTTTGAGCCACCATGTGGTTGCTGGGAATTGAACTCATGACCTCCTGAAGAGCAGTCAGTGCTTTTAACCACTGAGCCATCTCTCTAGCCCAATTCCCCAGCTTTATAAAACCCCTAAAGGAGAAGAGAGACAGACAGTAAACTCAAGGCTTCTCAGTGAGTTGGAGAACTGACTTGGGAAAGCAGGTGTAGCTATGAACAGCTGAGATCTGGCCGTGGGTACAAGAGGAGTCAACAGTGAGCTGCTCTATGGGACCTGGGGTCAGAAACCCTCTGGGTGAGATTCAAGTTGGTAGCCTTAATGTATGTGTTTCTGGAGAAAAGATTAAAAACTAGCTCTCTCTGAGCAAAGGCCTCTGTCCCTCCATTTCCCAAAAGTTTCCTGAGCACAGCTCCTTCATAGACCAACCTCCAAGCTAACCATTTCTGACCTTGGAAGAAAGCATTTGTGACTAGGTTCAGGGGCCATATCCACCATGAGCCCATGAAGACCTAGGAGGAGCGTTATCTTGTAACGCCTCTGATCCCAACTTTGTATTTCATTTGGTAATTGACAAGGAAGGAAAGGAATCAGTGGGTGATAGGCTGGGTGAAGGAGGCAGAGAAGAACATGTCAGGCTTGGTAGCAGCTTCCCACTGGCTGGGACGAGGTAATGGCCCCTTACTGTTCTGTCACCTCTGCACAGTAGAACGTGGACTGCTGTCATTTTTCCATTTATCCCTCCCACCTTGCTCTGTTTTCAAGTCCAATTGCTAAGGCTGGAGTCTTTATGGCTTAAAATTGGTATCTTTGCTACTGTATCTCAGAAATGAGATATGGCAGGTAGGAGGCAGCAGGAAGCATCTCTCTTACAGCGAGGTGTGAAGTCCATAGAGAGACACACCCATCAGGGCAGGGGCAGGCAGGAGCAGCTGTACCAGTGAGCTTGGAAGAATGTTCTCCTGGTCTGTCACTAGAGGGCGCTTGTGAGGTTCTTTTGCCCTGAGCTTGAGTGGGTTATGCACTGATTTGGTTCTTGGTGGTTGATGCCAGGGTCCAAGTTGGTTCTTTTATAGAAGGATCACTTGAGCCTGTCCTGATGCCATGTGTCTATGTCTAGACGGGAGAGCACGACCATCTTGAACGATAGCAGCAGCACTGGTGACAGCAACCATAGACGGTGTCATGTTGAGAGGACAGAGTTAGCCGGAGCCAGGCTGACTCTATGTCAGACTCCAAACTGGCAGTCTGGGAGATTAGGTCTACGTTTCTGTTTCCCATAATCAGAAAAGTCCAAAACAAGTCAATTCCAGGGGCAACTACCTCTCATGGGCAGCCAATCAGGAGCTGTAGAGGCTGCCCCACCACCTAGCCTGTGCCAAACTCATGGGCAGCCAATCAGGAGCTGTAGAGGCTGCCCCACCACCTAGCCTGAGCCAACTTCATGGGCAGCCAATCAGGAGCTGTAGAGGCTGCCCCACCACCTAGCCTGTGCCAACCTCATGGGCAGCCAATCAGGAGCTGTAGAAGCCGCCCCACCACCTAGCTTGAGCCAACCTTATAGGCAGCCAATCGGGAGCTGTAGAAGCTGCCCTACCACTTAGCTTGATCCAACCGTAGTTAATCAGCAAAAGCCTTCCAAATCCCCCTGAGCCTTAACCAATCACAAAGGCATCCATATCCCTGGAGATAAAGCCAACTAACCACGGGAAAGAAGTCATCCACTAATAGGTTTTAAATTGACCCTGCAAAGTCTACACCTCGGTCTTATATTCTGATGTATGGTAGATCCCTGCATGCAGGTTCTCTGCAGAATAAACATTCTTTGCTGTTGTGTATTACTTGAGTCTGGGGTATCATTCTTTACAGATCATAGAGACCCTTACAATGCACACTGGCTTGCTCACCATCCTTTGCGAATTATTTGGTACATTGGTTATGACATGAGAAAATACAACGCTGGGGTGGCAAAGGTTACTGGGCATGGGAAATTTCAGTAGACAAAGCTAGACAGTTTGCCTGCTCTGAGGCTTAGGTTTACAGGAATTAAACAGGGTGTAGAGGCTTTTCCTAAGGTGACCTCAGAATCCTCTAGCCTAGCATGGTGTGTGCATCCAGTTTACTATAAAAAATGTTTGGGGGAAATTAAAAAAATCCTTTTAAAAGACTTCCTTTTACTTTTAGGTGTGTGCATGTGTGTGTCTGTGGGTTAGTGTGTGCACATGAGTGCAGTACCCACAGAGGACAGCAGAGGGCGTTGGATTTCTTGGAGCTGGAGTTAGAGATGGTTGTAAAACATACAATGTGGATACAAGAAACCAAACCTCTGTAAGACCAGCTAGTGGTCTTGACTTCCAAGCTGCCTCTCCATTCCTAGCCCTATGCACGCTGCTCCTTTTAACAAAGCTGCATGACAAAAATCTAGTCATTTATATGTTTCCTGACCAGATTACAACATAAATAAAAGTCACCATGGCCAGGGATCTTAACGCCACTGAATCCATGATTCTAGAACATTTAGAACATAGCAGGTACTGCCTGCAGACTCAGTCTCCCTGTTGTTCCCTTCCTCTCCTGAGACTCATCTAAGCAGACAGTGCATTGTCACCTTCACAAAGCTCAGACAACAGAACACAAGCCCTTTCACATCCAACCCCCAGAATGGTGGCTCCTGGCCTTTGCTTTTGTGAATGGACGGAACACCCGGTGGATTTTTGACTTTTAACACTGAGACTTTCATAAGAGTCACACAGATGTTTTAACATGTGCCTATGAAGAAGAGCCCGGCTATGCTGCTATCCTGAAGTGTCTCAGCTCTGTCTCCTGACCTGTGTGAGCAGGGCTCACTGCCACCCCTCCCTACAAGAAACTTAAAAGGGTGAACAGAATGGCGGCTGGACCTTGGCTTCTTCCCAGAAAGGCAGGTGCTGACCTGAAGCCAGGAGGAGTGAGTCACTGGGAGGAAGCACCATTGTCTCCTGCTTCCAATGTGTCTTTTTATTGTGTTTAACGATTCATTTGTTACCACTTGTATCTTGTATTTTTATTGATCAAGCACAATTAAAAGAATTTAAAGCCTTAGAGCCTCATGATCAGTGGATAGATAATATGTAAATTTTGTTTAATAGATACAGTTAAGTGGCTTGAAAGCCCAGAGTAATTGAATATGTAGGGTGTAGGGTGGGGAAATGAGATGAAAATAATTCCAGGAGCACCAGGGCAGACAGGAAAACTTACTATTCGAAGTTGCCTCATTTGTGTTAGTTTTGAAGGGTGGGTGTTGTCTGTCAATCAGAGCCTCCTGACCAGGTCTGAAAAGGAATGTTGCTCTTATGTGAAGGTGCGGTGTCTACACTGTAGCAATTTTGCAGCTGTGGAAGAGGGAAAGTTTAGATGTTGATTTAGGAATGCTCACAGGGCGCACACAGATTCTAAGAATTGTGTCCGAGGTAGTTGAGAGATGACACTTTAAGACTGCTGAGCTTGGACCATTATGCTGGATTTTGAATTATATTAAGCAGTCAGAATGGCTTCAAGGAGCTCGGTTTTTCCCATTGTAACAGAAATACAGATTACTCTGTACATGGGTGACACCGAACTTAAAGGTAACCCCCAAAGCAACATTCTAGCTGTACAAGTGAGTACAGCTAGAATTCCAGAAAGCTGTAGGATGGCAAAGTTGGCATTTAGAAGTCACCCAGTGATGTGACTTGGGCCCTACTTAAATATTTTAAAGGGATTTTAATTTGGTTTTTTAACTAGGTAGATTTGTGCCCGGAGTGTGGATTTGTACATGTGAGTGCAGTGTCTGGGGTGGCCAGAAGGGGGCATCAGAACCCCTGGAACCAGAGGACAGGCACTAGTGAGCCTTCTGATGTGGGTGCTGGGAAACAAACTCGGGTCCTCTGCAAGAACAGGAAGTACTCCCAACCACTGACAGCTATCCAGTCCTTGCCTTGGGTTTTTAATTTTCAAAACATCGAACACCTCCTTCAAGAGCTTCAGCCCACAGCTACTGCATCCCCCAGAAATACCCACATTGCTGATTTCAGCAGGTTTAACAAAGCTGCCTGTGCAAACTAGTGTCTCATTATTAAAACTTAACTCTATATGAAAAATATGTGCTTGCATATATACAGAGAACACAGAATGAGACATAGAGATATTGGCTATTGTTAATGTAACGCTAAGTGGCTGCATTACATTACAAAAAAAAAATAAAAACAATCTGATAAATACAGTGTTTGCCCCAACTTCTTTTTTTTTTTTTTTAAAGCCTGTCATTTTTCACTATTTATGATCCCAAATGGAATGAAGAAAGGGTTCAGCCATGAGAAAAGTAAAGTCACACTCCTCACCCCACCCCCACTTTAAAAACAAGTCTCCATTTTATTTTTACATTTTTTCCCCTCTAGGTGACAAGTCCGTTTCTCTCAGCAAGAGTCACTCTTTAGAAAACCACAGCTATAAATTAAAACACAACTTAGTCTTTGAAGAAACCCACAATTATAAATCAATGCACAACCCACTCTTCTATTTGTTAGCTTTTGGAAGAAGGGTTAGAGCCAGAAAGAGTGAATATGGCTGTTGTAAGCATTCATGTTTCTCAGAAAAGTGTGTGTGTGTTTGGGCAGGGAGAGGGGGCAGCGGGTGTGATGTGCTAAGAGTGTTGATGTGGTGGTTTGAACATGCTTGGCGCATGGGAAGTAGTGCCATTAGGAGGTATGGCTTTGTTGTTGTAGGTGTGGCCTTGTTGGAGGAAGTATGTCACTGTGTGGGTGGGCTTTGAGGGATCCTTGTGCTCAAGCTCCACCCAGTACAGGAGAACGAGCTTCCTCCTGGCTGCCTTTGGATCAAGATGTAGAACTCTCAGCTCCTTCTCCAGCACCATGTCTGCCTGGATGATGCCATGCTTCCTGCCATGATGATAATGGACAAACCTCTGAACCTGTAAGCCAGCCCCAATGAAATGTTTTCCTTTATAAGAATTGCCTTGGTTATGGTGTCTGTTCACAGCAATGAAACCCTAACTAAGACAATGGCATTTTATTGCCGGCTAGCCTCCCTGGCACACAGGAAGCCATGCTGTTTAGCTATCAAGAATCAGAAATCAATAATCAAAGTTAGTCACTCCAGCCTGAAGACTTCACAACAGCCCATAGTGAAACTCTTGGTAGCACATGAACAAGGCATAGGAACAAACAAAGAAGAACTTGCAACTGTGATGTAATCATTTTTAAAAAGGACAGGAACCAATGTCCAAAATTCCATCAACTCATTAACAAGGGACTGAGGAAAAAGTTGCTATTGGATCAAAGAAAAATCCAGAGAACAACACATAGACATGCTACAAACAGTCTAGGGTGTCTGAGTCTATAGGCTCCCCACACTACCTGTTGTTCCCATAGTGTGATTATTGTCCATAGATACATACATTGGGTATTGTATGTATCAGCTGAGCACTGCTTCCCGAGTACTGATCACTAGTGTGAAGGTTTTAACGGTGAACCTTCCAAAGCCTAGAATCACCTGGGAAATCCTCAGTTGATCAACTGATCAGATTAGGTTACCCATGGTCATGTATGTGGGGGATTCTCTAAAGTTATCGATGCCCATTGTGGGCGGTGCCATTCCCTAATTAGTGAGATCCTGAATGGTAAAAGTATCCATGTGCTTATCATTCTCTCTGCTCTTGACCATGAAAGTGGTCTTTTAAGTTTCTGCCTTGACTTCCTCAGTAATGGACTGTAACCCGGAAGTGTAAGTCAAATAAACCCTTTCTTCCCTAGGTTGCCTTTTCTCAGAGCATTCTCTCCCAGCAGCAGACAGGAAACTAGGACAACTGGTCTGACCTGTTTTGTGTCTGCCACACATTTATTTTTGTATTGGTTTCTCCACTTGAAGTCTGACCTCTGCCTTACACTACACATAAGTGGGTGGGCAGGGCAAAGGGGCCAAACAAAGGTGTCCTCAAAGAACTAAAGCAACAGACGCCCAGCTATAAATGAAAGGGGGCAGCTCGTGGAAAATACAGGAATAAACAGGAGGAAATGAATGCCTTGTAAGATCCAGAGCCCTGGGCAGCCAGCATGGCAGGGCAGGGCCCTCACCTGATGCCCATAGCTCCACAGCTGGGGGTTGTTTCCCTTCCGTATGAGGCAGATGATAGAAAGGCTTCCAGCAAAGTTTCAGCGCAGATGCTGGCCACTCCTGGCCCTGTAAGGCTTCACAATCATTGCAGAGTTATAGTCTAAAAGGGTTTTAGATCTGCACCGTAGCATGGCTTTGAAAAATGACTCTGCTTGGCTTGCTATGAATCTGCAGGGTCTTTAAGCCAGGAGCCATCTTAGGGATTCCAGAAAATTCCCATCTCTAGGACCCCATTCTTTGCTGGCTCACTGGGCAGCTGCCTCTGGAGCCAGAGGTAACTCACTGACACAGACACACTAAATATTACAGTATGGGTGAACACAGAAGATGCCATCCCCAAGACCTGGGAGGCATAAGACTGCCATCTACGATTAGGATGTGGCCAGTCACATATAATTTTGTCTGGGTGTTAGAGTTACGGGGTGGGGTCGCAAGAAAGCAGATTGGAGCTTGAAGACATCTTTCAAACTACTACATTCAGACAGTAATAAAGGAAAAAGAGAGAGGATTCCTAAGGCATTAAAAGCACCATTAAAATATTAATCAAATGTTTGCATGATTGGCAAAGGGAAAGACGTTAGCCCTGAGAGTGAAAAACAAAACAAAACAAACCGTATTGACCAGATACACATGTATGATGTCATCACTTAATTAACCCCACCCCCTCAGTGAAATAACAGAAAACCCATTCACTCTCAGGAAAGACAGAAGCACTGCACTGGCTAGTTTTGTGTGTCAACATGACACAAGTTATAGTCATCAGAGAGGAAAGGACCTCCATTGAGTAAATGCCTCCATGAGATCCAGCTGTAAGGCATTTTCTCAATTATAGTGATCACTGGGGGAGGGCCAGCCCACCATAGACAGTGCCATCCCTGGGTTTTATAAGAAAGGAGGCTGAGAAAGCCAGTAAGCAGCACCCCTCCAGGGGCTCTGCAACAGCTCCTGCCTCCAGGGTTCCCAATTTGAGTCCATCCCCTGAATCCCTTTAGTGATGAACAGCAATGTGGAAGTGTAAGCTGAATAAACCCTTTCCTCCCCAACTTGCTTCTTGGTCCTGATGTTTTGTGTGGGAATAGAAACCCTAACTGAGATAAGCATCTCCAGGTGGACACCAACAGAGGTGACTAGAAAACGTAGCCAGACTGTAGCCAGAAGTTCAGGGCAGAATTTTAGACCCCACAGGAGTAACATGGCAAGTCACTTTAAGGACACTCCTGTTTGACTGCCAGCAGACTTCTCAGCAGAGACCCCATAGGAAAGAAGACAGAGGGTGCTGTTTTATATTCTGAAAAAACATGAAATGAAAACTAATTGCCAATTAAGGTTAATATAGCCAGAAAGTCTATCTTAGGAACAGAAGGAAGTCTACTTTAAAGTTGGTTCACAGTAGAGGGATACAAAGAGAACGGAAGACCTTGGAACAACATTCAGAAAGATGGTTTTCAGAACCAAGGAACAGAAGAAGACTTTCCAAGATGAGCACCAACTGAGGAGGTTCAAGACTACATTAGAAACCATGCTTAAGGGACTCCATGTAGACATGGATGAAAGAGAAAGACCACAAAGATCCAGGAAAGACGCTAATCTAACTGGAGTAGATACACGGGTAAAACCAGAAAATAATCAAACATGACTGATACACTAGACCATCAAGCCATAAACAGCAAACCAACCAACCAATCAAAATAAAAGAATATCTCAAACGAGGTAATTAAAAAAAAAGTCACAGGAACAAGTCTCTATTTCCCACCAATAACTTGAGTGTAAATGGTCTCAGTTGCTCATTTAAAATATGTATGTACAGACTGACTCAAAAGGTTACCATCCAACCCTGGGCTGAGAGAACAACAAACAAACCAACAAACCAACATAGGAATTCAAACTCAAGCTTGAGTAGTTGTACTCACAACTAACAGACTTTCAGACAGGGAGACAAGAAAAGACAGTCACCGAGTCACGGCCAAGAGATCAAGTCAGCAGGATATTATTACAAGACTGTCGATAACTCAGTGTTAAAAAGATTTGATTTTGAAGTGTGTTTGTGTCTGTCTGTCTGTCTGTCTGTCTCTCTGTCTCTGTCTCTCTCTCTCTCTGTGTGTGTGTGTGTGTGTGTGTGTGTGTCTGTGTGCACATGCATGCAGTGTCCCCAGAGACCAGAAGAGGGTGTTAGGTCCTCTGGAGCCAGAGTTACAGGTGTTTGTGAGTGGCCCAATGTGGATGCTGTAAACTGAATTCCAAATCGCTGCAAGAAGAATTATGTGTTCTCTAGCCTAAGATTATATGTACGTAGCATGCATGTATAAATACCAAAAGACCTAAAGAGATATGCAAGCTCCTGTAAATGATAGCGTGGGCATTTACATCCTACCCTTACTATGGATTCACCATTCAAATCCTTTCAAAAGAGCAACAGAGAAGTGCAAATCATACTATAGGTCAAATGCACTCAACAGAAAATCATAGAACACTCTACCCAGCAGCTGCAGAGTGGGGATTCTTTTAAACAGCACATGGAACCTGCTCCAAAATACAGCATGTATTAGATCACTAAGCAAAACCACTCACTGCCTTGGTGCCTGCGGAGGCCTGCTGCGAATGAGCTCTGTCCTCAGCAGGTCTGGCCCTCAACAGGACTGTGCTTCTTAAATTAGCAGAATAATGAGAGCAGTCAGCACAATGTGAAAGACAGTGTGTTGCTCTGAGCTGTCACATTGATTTCCCAGGGACAGCCACTGTTAAGGGAGAGCTACCTAGAGACAGACATGCAAATTACATGCTCGGCTTCGAGAAAACGAAGAGCAAAATATTTACCATTAAAAAAACGAAAACAAAGAGTGCCTTGGGGTTTATGAGTGCCTACTTTACTAAAACACAAATGTCTATTTGAATGCATTGAAGATGTCTAAAAAAAAAAACCAAAAAAAAAAAAAAAACCAAAACAAAAAACCATGGAAATGTGCTATGAGCAATTTTACTGTGACCTCAGTGTTGGTACTGGGAGTTTGATCAATGTAGCATTGTGTGACCCAATCTGTATCAGTATTTATTCTTCTGCAAAATGGCTGCTTGTGGGAGGAATTTTCCCATATGGTTACAGTCTTACAGATAGCTGCTGTTCCGTTGTTTGTTATAGATATAGTCAGGAACTGGGCACCTGGGTTTCACCTTGTGTCTTTCCTCATATTTATCTGTGTTTGATGAACTATGGCTCAGTACATCCTTTTAGACTATTACACATCAGAAGACCCACTCCCCATAAGCCAGTTTTTCTAGTGGCTGGCAACCTCAGAGAATCACTGACAAATATAACATTTTCTTTAGCAAGAGAATTCTACACACAGTGATGGATGAATACTATTACAACCCATAATTTAGGGTTTCTTAGTGCATTCTACAATAAATGTACAAAATATGTTTTCTCCCCTCAAATTATTTAAATTTTTATTTGTGTATTTGTTTTGTGTGCATGCAGTGCCTATAGAAGCCAGAAGAGGGTCATAGATCCTCAGAACTAGAGTTAGAGACTGCTGTGAGTTGCCATGTTGGTGTTGGGGACCAAAATTGGCTTCTCTGTAAAAGCTGTCCGTGCTCTTAACCACAGAGCCATCTCTCCAGGCCCTGAACTTACATTTGTTAAAAAGCATTCACTCACTTGGGTGCCCAATATAAGTCACAGCAGGTTGAAAGCCCAGTACCTCAGCTCTCATTAAATATCCCACCATTGCATGGGGCCCGTTACCTGCTTAACTCTGTCTGCAGACGGATCAATCACTTGTGTTGGTGTCTATAAGACAACTAGTAGGAGCTACCTCATCTTATCCCTCTTCAAGGCCAAAGGTACCAAGACAAAAGTACAGGGTTGGGGGTGGGTCGGAGGCGGGGGGCGGGGGGGGGGGGACTTCCAGTCAGGCCTGGATCATCTTGCTCCAGACTTCGGAGGCACCTAAGGTCTCCAGTCCTGAGCCAGGGGTCACCCTGGATTACAGGAACAGCAGAGCCTCACAGGTCAGGCCACCCTCCAAATGAGGGCAACTATCGATGATGGGGAGGTGTGCCCTGGAGCAGGGCCTAGAGGCTTGTATTTGTCAGATTGCTCCGTCAAATGAGGACAGTGGTATCTCCTTCCACAACCGTGCAGAGGCAGAAATGAGGTACTGAGCAAGCCAGGTCACCCCTCGATCCTCAGTGCTTTGTCATGCACAGATCTTGCACCCCGCACCAGTTTTTCTATTATTTAAATGTTCAGTTCCACGAAGATAGACCTGGGGGTGGGTCATTGGACCCCATTCTCCATTCCTCTACTCAGAGTGGCCACACTGGTTAAATTTCCCTGTTCTGCTCTTTACTTAGTTGGGACATATTGGGATAGATGGATGGATGGATGGATGGATGGCTGAGCCCAGTCCACAGGACTCCCAGAGCTTGTGCCTTTTCCCTGAAAATCCAGTAATGGGATGGCGGGGGTGGGGGGTGGGGGGTAGGGGAGACAGAGTCCCAGAAAGTTGCTCTGGTGAAGCCAGAGCCTTACAGACATACATGCTAAACTGGTGAAAGACATAGAGTATCTGCATCTTCCATGAACTCTTAAGGTGCTATGGCCAGAGGCCATCTGAAGGTGGGGCCTATGGTCTGAATCTGTATTGCTCCTGGCCGACAATGTTCCACCCCTTTTCAATTTTAGACTCATGCATATTTTACAGTGCTGCTTCGGCAGGTGGCTGCCTCATGAGGTGGTCTTGGGGTGACTCTGACACAAACACCTGAGAGGTGCAGACTGTCTCATGGGAAGGAATTGGAGGGTGCTACTACCCAGAATCAGTCTTCTGAGACCAGGTACATGAAAAGCCCTGTGTGGCTCTGTGTCCTCAGGGCTGAGGACACTGGGAAACAGATCATTTGATACCCATGACTTTTCCTAGAACAGCATTTTGGGTTCCTTTGTTTCCTTATCCCTTCCCTTAAGGGGATCTGGGGATCCACTGGAATTCTGGCTATACCCAGCTCCCCCTCCCTCCCCCCAACCAGCTATACACATTATAGAAAACCACAACCGACCAAAATGCAGAATTGTGGAGCAGTCACAGTGGACACATCTTTAAAACACTCCCACACCTAAGGTTCAGGGAACATTGGGGTGGAGGTAGGTGGGGGGCAGAAAGACTCTGAGGGTCAGAGGATCAGGGAATGTGCTGTAGTATTGTGTCTCCTTGAAATATTAGAAGCTACACCCATAAAGTTTCACCAACATGACCGTCTAAATACAAGCTGAACAAGGATGGTGCCATCAGACAAGCCCAAGTGGACAGGAGAATGCCCAAGAGGCCTCAGCCCTACACGAAGAGCTACAGGCACCTGAAGAAAATTGAGAGCAAGAGAGGTGGTTTTCCCCAGGGAAGAGTACACTGATTGGCTGTCCAGTGCCAAATGCCCAGCCCTAAAGACAGATAAGCAAGTGTACAGTCTAAGCAGGTTATATTTAAGAATATATATATATGCAATAACAATTTTAAAAAGCCATAGATTTGAAGGAGAGTGGAGAGGGGTTTGGAGAAGGAAGGAGAAGGAAGAAATGTTGTAATTGTATTATAATCTCAAAAATAAAAGGATAAAAAATGAAGGAGGAAAAAGAAAAAAGGATAGGGGTCTGGGCATGGTGGTGCACTACTGTGATCCATCACTTGGGTGGTAGAAGCAGGCAGATCGGGAGTTCAAGGACACCCTTAGCTGCATAAGCCATCTTGAGGCCAGGCCAGCCTGGGCTATGTGAGGCCTTGTCTTAAAACCAACCAACCAATCAACCAAATAAGGGTTATTGACAGGTTCCCAGGCAGGCACATGGAGGAGAGCTTTGAAGTCCCACTCCTGGCTGGTCACCCTCCCAGGAGCAGCAGAGAGGAGAGATACAAGTCTCCTGACACTGCCTGTCAGTCATCTGCACAGGCACACACTGCATGTCAAGGTGTTCATTGCCAACAAGCCTGGCCATGAGACCTGCAGGAGGGAATCTGTGTTTACTTACCTCACAGGACCTCTGGATATGACCAATGCCAAGGTAGAGGACAAGGGCTTTAGGCTATCACCATGACCTGCCTCTAAATCACTTGCAATTACACAGCTAGTCACCACGGTGTCTGAGGAAGCCTCCATCAGCCGATAGAGGCTACACCCCTACTATTTGACAACTACACACAACACAAACCTTACGCTCTCTGTTGTCCACACCACACCACTTTGAATGATTGTAAGACCTGCAGACAGCGTGTCTTTGTCGTGGATGCGATATACATGGTACTCAAATCTACCAGGCCCAGCTAAAGGGGCTACAGGGAAGGTTACCCTATGGGGCGCAGCTGGGAACACACTCATCATCATGACACAGGATTTGACATCACACTTCACACCACAAGGAAAAAGCTGCTTACTGAGAAAGTCTTTACACACATGTGGAAGAGAGAGCCATCCCAACAGATGCATAAACCCTAACATGAAAATGTGAGAAATACAGAAAATAAGGCAGCGTATCCACCACTGCACCAAAGCTGGACAAGGGAGACAACAAAAGGAAAACCCCGAAAGCTCATAGGTGCAAAAGTCTTCAACAAAATATTTACAGATTAAACTCATCGGTACAACAGAATGATCACACACCGGAATCATTCTGGCTTAATTCCAGGAATGCAAGGAGGTTCAAGACACTCAAATCAATAGATGTAATACGTAAGAATAAACAGTCAAGGATAAAAACCACATGATCATCGCCGGAGATGTCAAAAGAACGCTTCATAAAATACAACTTCCCTTCATGGAAAAAGTCCTGAACAAATTTGGTGTAAAAAGATCACATTTCAGCGCAGTCAAGGCTTCCGTGACAAGGTCATAGCTTATGTCTTACAAACGAGGAAAAGGAAGTATTTTTCTAAGATCATGAACAAGCCAAGGGTGTCCACTCTTGTCACTCTTGTCAATACATGGTGAGCATCTTAGCAGAGCAAGTGGGCAAGAGAAAGGATACAGCACGGACGAGTAGGAAGGGAGAAGGGGGATTATTCTTGTTTCCAGATAAAAGCCCACTAAAGACTCTACCAGAAGACTATTAGAACTGATAGACAGGTCACAGGACACGGAACCGACATACAAAATGCAGTGGCTAAGCCTACCCATTAACGGAGGTCAGTAAATCAGAGAAGGAGTCTGTGGTGGTTTGAGTATGCTTGGCCCAGGGAGTGGCACTATTTGGAGGTGTGGCCCTGTTGGAGAAACTGTGTCACTGTGGATGTGGGCTTTACGATCTTTTTCCTAACCACATGGGAGCCAGTTTTCTCCTACTGGCCTTCAGGTCATGTAGTTGTCTCAGCTTGTCCTGCACCATGCCTGCCTGGATGCTGCCATGTTCCCACTTTGATGATAATGGACTGAACCTTTGAACCTGTAATCCAGCCCCAATTAAATGTTGTCCTTATAAGATTTGCCTTAGTCACGGTGTCTGTTCACAGCAGTAATACCCTAACTAAGACTCCTATTTCCAACGGACACAAAGTCATAAAATACCTAACTAAACCTCAGCACATGTGCAGCCCTTGGGCCTCAGCTAGGCATAAAGACCAAGTTTCGGTATCCTGTGACTGTGACTTGAACTCACAGGGATCCACCTGCCTCTGCTTCTTGAGTGCTGGGACTAAAGGTGTGTGTGCCACCGTGTTCAGTAGTAGAGTTTCATTTTTATATCTGAGTAACATATTTAGAGGTGTTTTTGTTTGGTCTGTTTGTTTTACACTTCTCTATCAAGATACACGCATTATAATTCTTTAATAACAGACAAGTCCAAAACAGAGATGACTCTTGAATTTAAGAGGTCATAAGAGGTAGAGCTCTCAGGAAGGGAGGAGGGAGGGGTGGGAGACAGTAGAGGAAGGGTGGATGGGTATGGTCAATACATGGGTTTATTTATGTATGGACATGCAGCAATGTAGTTTGTATTATTAATGTGTGCTAATAATCATAATAAAACTATAACAAATGCAAATATATAAAGAAAATAACTGGGAAATAAAATAGAAACTAAGCATAATAAAAACTTCAGGAGATAAAAAAATATTCCCTATATTTTCATTAATGGGTCAATGGGTGAACAAGATGTGGTGTAGAAACACAGAGGAATATTACCTAGATATAAAAACTAAAACTCCACTAGACACGGTGGTGCACACCTTTAAGCCCAGCACTCAAAAGGAGAGGCAGGTGGGACTCTGCAAGTTTAAGGCCAACTTGATTGACATAGCAAGTTTGATACAGCCAGGGCTACATAGTAAGACCCTGTCTAAAAAAAAAAAAAAAAAAAAAAAAAAAAACCCAACCAAACCAAACAAAAACAAACAAACAAACAAACAAACACCCCACGTCTTATTTATAGACCAAGAGTGGAACTTAAGGACACTGTGTTCGGGCTGGAGAGATGGCTCAGTGGTTAAGAGCACTGACTGCTCTTCCAGAGGTCCTGAGTTCAATTCCCAGCAACCACATGGTGGCTCACAACCATCTGTAATGGGACCCAATGCCCTCTTCTGAAGTGTCTGAAGACAGCAACAGTATATTCACATACATGAAATAAATTTAAAAAAAAAAAAAAAAAAGGACACTGTGTTCACTGGGAGAGTCAGCCCCAGATTTGCATCTGCATCTTCTAACTCACACAGAAGGTACTGATGGAGATGAGAGAAGAGAACCTTTGGGGAGTGGTTATCAGAGGACAGGGCATGCATGGGGCAGGTGGGAGGTAGTGATGGTGGTGCAGCGAGGGAAGTTAATGTGTTTGGGAGCACAGTTGAGAGGAACAGAATGATACTTAGCGGCACTCGACTGCACACTTCAAGACAGCTATCAAAGATTTTGTTCCCAATACAGAGAAGTAATCATTGTGCCAGCAGCTGTCATCTGCTCATTAAACACAGTAAGCATGTAGCATGTGTCTTAGTTAGGGTTTTACTGCTGTGAATAGACACCATGACCAAGGCAGCTCTTATAAGGACAACATTTAATTGGGGCTGGCTTACAGGTTCAGAGGTTCAGTCCATTATCATCATGGTAGGAAGCATGGCAGCATCCAGGCTGGCATGGTGCAGGCAGAGCTGAGAGTTCTACATCTTCATCTGAAGGCTGCCAGCAGAATACTAACCTCCAGGCAGCTAGGATAAGGGTCTTATAGCCCACACCCACAGTGATACACCTACTCCAGCAAGGCCACACCCACTCCAACAGGGCCACACCTTCTAATAGTGCCATTCCTTGGGCGGAGCATACACAGACCATCTCAGCACGTAACAAAATATCACACCACACCCCAGAATATCAGTAATTAGTGTGCCAATAAACATGTCTTAAAGGAAAGCATTCTGAATACATAGAGATGAGGGCTGGGCCAATGCCTCATTTGGGGCACTGACTCTGAGTCCCGTGTGGTTTCAAACCAGGGAAGAAATTAACAGGAATGTCTCTAGGTTTCTGAATTCGAAGCAGAAAAAAAAAAATCTCAATTACTGTTTGTCTTCTGGCTTGGACTCTCCAACTTCAAAAAGTTCTCACTTTTAGTTTAGAGCCTGAAGCAACATTGAATGGGGACAGTCAAAGCCAGAACAAATGCACAAGCAACGTCTTATTGCAGAGAGTTGATGAGACGCTTCCGCCATACCTGTGCGCTCAGCTCTCCTCCTCCGGTCTCCAGCCCAGCATCCCTAATTGTATGCTGAGCATCTGTCCCGACTGCCTCAGAACCGACTCACATGCCTTAGAGCCTTCCCACATCCCACCAGCTCCCTCATGCGAGCCCCTCTACTGCTCTCTGAGGAGCCATCCTTAATTAAGGACCCATGCGCAGGACACGGAAAGGCTGCTTGTCATTTAATCCACACAAGTCTCCCCGGGGAGATCGCAGGAATGTATTATCTCCACTTTACAGATGAGGGGCGTAACTGTGGAAAGTTACACTGAAAGGAAGAGGAATCCTGGGAACTGTGGAGATGTGGAACTGAAGACAAGAGGAGCCCTGGGGCTTGCTGACTGACCAGCCTAACCCACCGCTCCATCTCTAGGCCAGTGTTAGATCCTGTTCTGAAATACCAGGTGGATGGTGCCTGAGGAATGACACTTGAGGTTGGCCTCTGGCTTCCATACGTATATACATGAACACACACAGAAGAGGCAAGTCCTAGAAAGGCCCTCGGAAGTGGTAGCTAATGCCCAAACCCCACTTCCAAGGGGTTCAGAGAAGGAAAGCCTCAGGCAGTCCTGGAGCTCTGAAGGAAGGTCATGTTGCTACATTTCTATGCCTTGCAAGGTTTTCTCATGTCTGTATCCCACTTTCACCGTGGTGCAAGATTGCAGGGAAGGTAATGTCTACCAGCAGTGAGCGATACCTGGGCTCTGTGTGGTAGAAATTATTAAAAACCCCAGCCCGGGGCTTCTACCCTGTCTTGTTCATTGAGTTCCCAGATGAAAGGCACTCTCACAGTCTTTATGTTCTTAATATGCCTTAGGCACCACAATAGTTGGGCAGCTAGCTGCCTACCCTCCATGTTGTTAGAATCTACCTTCTTAACGATAACCCTGAATTATCAGTTACTATTTACTATGTTTCATCAGGGCTGCTCTTAATTTCAATTGGCCAGCCCACATGGCCACGATTTTATGACTCAGCTAACCCATGGCGGCTCTCTTTTCTCCTCTACTTTGTGTTCTTCCTTCTTCTTCTTCTATGGTGGCTTCTTCCTCCTCCTTCCTCCTCGTGGTCCTTTCTCTCCCCAAACCTGAGAAACCCCAACCCCTACCTATGCTTCTTCTGCCCAGTTATTGCCTGTTGACATCTTTATTTACCAATCACAATTAACCGGGGACAGGTCACTCAACTTCTTATGTGTAGACTCTCTTTTGTCTTTGGGGTAACCAGTCTTGCGGGCCCCAAATTAGCACTAAAATACAATCGACATGAGGCCAACCCACTACAGCTCTGCTCCCGGGACAGCGATTCAGAGGGGAGATGGAGGCACAGGGAGCATGACCTGTGTTAGCACATGGTGAGGTGCAAAAGCAAGTCTTAGAGAATGCCCAAAGAGGGTCAGACCCGACTCTAGCATGCCACGCTCCCCACAGAACAGACAGGGCTTCAGCCTTTCACACGCTTCCCTGTCTACCGCAGACCCATACCTTGATGGATTATTGATGTAACTTATGAGTTTGTTACAGATACTCACCTTCTGCAACAGAACCATTTGTTTATCTTTGTTTATCTTTGCCACTAATGCAGCTGGCGTGATGTATAGCTTTGGGTTGTGTCATACTGAAACAATAAGGCCACTTTAAACATGGCAGTTAAGAGTTTGGGGGACTGAGGGTATAGTTCAGTTAGTAGACTACTCACTGAGCACACATGAAGACCTGATTTCTATCCTCAGAGCTGTGGTGGTCCAGCTGTGGTGGTCCATGCCATCCCTGCACCTAAGAGATATAAGCAAGAGATCAGGAGTTCAAGGTCATCCTGGGCCACACAGTGGATTAGAGGCCAGCTTGCGTTACATGAGACCCCATTAAGAAAGAATAGGAGAAGAAGAGGAAGAAGAAAGAGAGACCAAGAAAAGAGAGAGAGAGAGACAGACAGACAGACAGACAGACAGACAGACGGACGGAGACAGAATGAGAATGAAAATTTGGGTTTCTGAAACTCAAGTAGGCCTGGTCCAAATCTAAGCATTGGCCACTTAGGTGGGTGACACTGGGGAAAGTACATCACCTCCTCAAGCCCGAGTCCCCTCTCATGTAAACAGGTGGTAACAATGTATCTAGTTGTTACCGCACTGAGAAAATAGAGAGCCCCACACAGCACGAGCTTCTAACAAGCAGGAGCCATTACCCCATTGAGATCCTGAAGCTGAGTGCTTTAGTGAGCAGGGGTGAGATGGGTTGACATCATCCTCATGTTGAACACCGTGAGCAAAATACAGTGAGTGTGTGTATGTGTGTGTATGGGTGAGGGGGTTGTAATTAACCTGTAAAGCTATCTTTTATTCTCCTGTAGTAATTGTCATCTCCGAGGCTTACTGCCTCAGTCTGCTAACCTGGGCCCAGTCCTGGGAGCTTCTAGCCTCTATACAATCTAATCTAGGCCTAGAATGTTTTCAGCCTTTGAGACTTCCTGCTGAATAAGCTCACCCTTTTTTGTTCTGAGCACTGGCTGGCTGGTTTGACTCAGGTGTTCTGGCTCAAACTCCTCTTCCAAGCTGATTGATGCAACCTGGCTTCTCTCGGCTTCTCAATGAATTGCTCTGCTTGGCCTCATACTAACTTTGGCAATATGTTCTGATCTTCTGGCTCCTTCTCCTTGTGAGAGTTGGGCAGATCCTATTCTGTAAAAATCTTTCTCTGATTCGTCACTCTGCCCCTGCTCTCTTTCAGGTGTTCTCCAAAGACCCCTGTTTAATGCCCTCCTGGCCAGGAGAGTATATTTCCTGGTGTCCAGGGTTTCTAAACCACAGGAGCAGACAGCGACAAATCTGCAAAGCTTGGAGATGCTGTGAGCCAGCTAAATCCATTTCTTTCATTTTAAAAAATTTATTTAAAACAAATTTTATAGGATATATCTTTATCATATTTTCTCCTGCCCAGATTCCCCAATCTTCCACACCTCTCTAAATATCCAACTTCTTGTTCTCTTTCTCTCAAAACAAAACAAAAATCAAAACAAACGGCAAAAAAAAAAATTTGTCAAAATGAAACAAAAAGCCCACAAAGCAAGCAAACAAACAACAATCACGGATTTGATTGTGTTGTCCACTACTCCTGAGCATCTATTGGCTGCAGCCCAGGAAAATCAGATAAACCAGGTTTGAGCAGATAGGCTTGCAGAAGAATTCTTTTGGCTGAAGGAGGGCTCTCCAGGATGGCCAGAGAGAGAACATGTCCCAAAATGATCTGGCCCTGCTCAAAGGAAATGGTAAGAGGTCATTGGGACTCCAGGTCCTTTTTTGTATCAATTTTGACCCTTCGTATTCTCAGCCACGGGGTACTGATCACCCACTGAACCAATCACTGGAAAGAATGGTTCCACAGGACTCAGGAGCACCCCATTTAGCATCTTGCAGGAGCACCTGTATCTGCTGTTTGGAACCATTTATCCCTCCTTGGTGGAAGATTAAAAAACCACCTGGAGGGACTAGGGAGGTGGCTCAGCTGTAAAGTTTGCCTTGAAAGAGTGAGGCTCTGATTTGATTTCTGGAACGTCTGAAAGATGCCAGGCATGATGGTGTGCATGTCTGCTCTGAGAGATAACTTGATGGGCAGCCAATGTAGCCTGTAAGAGTTCCAGTCATGAGAGACCTTGTCCCTCAATGAAAATAAAGATGGCACACGATGAAGGACACTCAAAGTTGTCTTCTGTCTTATACACATATGTACACATACACCCCTCCCCCCCCCCCCCCGCACAAACACACTCACCACACACACAAATACACACACACCACCACCACCCTGTCTTAGTTTGGGTTTTATTGCTGTGAAAACACACCCTTACCAGGGCAACTCTTCTAAAGGACAACATTTAATTGGGGCTGGCTTACAGGTTCAGAGGTTCAGTCTGTTATCATGGTGGGAAGTGTGGAGGCATCCAGGTAGGCATGGTGCTGGAGGAGCAGGAGAGAGTTCTGTATCTTGATCTGAAGGTGACCAGGAGAGTCTGGCTTCCATAGGAAGCCAGGAGGAGGCTCTCTTCTGCTTTGGGAGGAGCCTGAACATAGGAACGTAAAAGCCCACGCCCACAGTGACACACTTCCTGTAACAAGACCACACCTCCTCCAATAGTGCCACGCCTCCTAATAGTGGTACTTCCCATGGCCTAAGCATGTTTAGACCACCACCACACACGCACACGCACACGCACACGCACACGCACCTGGGGGCAGCATCCCAACCCACACAAACCTCCTGCCTCACAACGGTAAAGTACACACAAAGCTTTCTGACGTCACTCTTCCTAATCATCTCCCCACCCTCATTTTTTTCAGCTTCTCACGAGGAAAGGAACAATTTCAGAGCTTGTTCACCTGCCGTTTTGTAGACATTCCTGAGCCTGCATTTTTAACCGGAACTCGAGTGTCTTTACTGGGTAGTGTTAAGAGTCACAGGCAAGGGCCATTAGTGGTGATCTCAGAGGGGGAGACTAGCTGGCTGTCAGTGCACCCACCTGCTCAGTAGAGTTAACTGCACATATGACACAGAGGCTGTGTTCCAGTACACAGAACAGGCCTATTTCCTGCCCTGATGGGTTGTCTGCGTTACGAAGAGGACATATTGTTCATTTTCTTATAGAACAAGAAAGCTAGACTGTTTAATTGGCCAAATCCATGTGATTTACTTAATACAACTCAAACGTGATTGAAAGCTAAGAAATAACCACTTCTGGAAGAAAACCTCAAGAGGATGTTCAGTTCTATAGATGTTATCAAATTGTCCCCCTCTGTCAGGAAGAGGGTGCAGAGGCAAACTAGAGTAACGCAGGGCACACGTGTGCTCACCTGGGCCCAGGTGCTTAGAAACCACGGAGACACTAAGGACCTTTTGGGCCTGGGAAACCTAACTTAAAAAGTCCCACGCAGAAACGCTGCAGCTCACGGCTTAGCTGATTGCGGATGGATTTGTTGAAGTTAGGTGGGTGACAAGGCTCTTCTCTTCCCCAACTTCGAGTGACTCAGGAGCCCAGGCACCATCAACTGAGTTCAGGCCTCTCTCTCCTGGGAGGGAGAACTATGATAGACTAACCACTTGCCCTTCCAGTGCAGCAACCTAAACGGGGAGGGCTTATCTCTGGCGTCCCTGGAGCCTGGGATCAGGTGCTGGGAGGAAGATTGGGAGGAGGATGCTGGATGGCTTTTCTTGGTCAGATGACTACAAGCAGCCTTCTGATTGGTCAGGCCTGCATGTGGCGCTAATACCCGTGGAAGTGGCAGGTTACTTTTTATAAAGGGTGTCAGCTAATCCAGCCTGCTTGGCGAATTGTAAGCTTGTAAGAAAGAGACTCTGTCTCAAGAAACAAGTTGGATAGTTTTTGATGAGCGACACACGTTCTGACTCCATACGCGTGCATCGGTACACTCAAAGATGCGGTCAGCCTTCGGCCTATCTGTGGGGAGAATGCCACCCGATCACTCTGTACTCCATCCGTATTGCCTCCCACTTTCCTGAGTACTCCACAGGATCTTCAGTTGTCACCATATCCCGTGTGAAATGTCTCCAGTTACTTTCTAGGTCTTTACTAGTCTTGACTTAGCTAACACATGATTGTATCATGACGGGCTATTTATGAAGGTTGGAGATAGTAAATTATGTGCCAGAACATGTATTTACCCCTACGAGGAGGGAGAAAACACACAGCCCACCAGATGTGTGGTAGGCTAACCCTGGCTTCCCATAACCTCTGCCATCTGGTGGCCATGATCTTGTATGACCCTCATGGTCATAGCCACAGAATAGAGCTAAGCAGTTTGACCAGCTAATGTCTCACATGGACATTAACATTAACACTTTATTGTGGAAATTATGGTGTGTGACTGAGTTTATGGTTGTGAGACCTTTTAAGACCTCAGACATTTGGGGGGAGGGGCACTTTCAGACAACACAATTTATAGGAACTTTGGGCATGGACCCTCAGTGGTCTGGGCAGTAGAATATTCATCTCACAGACATCTGTGGGTGACACTTTTGTCTGATTGCACGAAGGGCAATAAGACTGATGGGAAACACAGCGTTCAGAATAATTACATTGGTAATGAGCACTGTCGGGTCCACTGAAGGAACATGAAACGCAAAGAGGTATCTGGAGCAAGCAGGAAGCAGGCCAAGAAGTAGAGTTGCAGATACATGTTACTGGTCCTGGAACATCACCGATGTGGTGGGGTCAGAGCCTAAACTCCATGATTGTTCTCAGTACCTCCAAGTCACTCCTCTCCCACATGAGATACTACTACTACTACTACTGAGGGGGGGTAACAGTTTGTGACTCTTAAGACCCACCTCACCCTCCTGGATTACCTGTTTTGGGAGACACCAGAAGCTATATCATGACAATGTTCAGAAGTCATATAGAGATGTCCCCCCCCCCATGACATGTAAGTGAGACCTTCTCCTTTGTCATGTGCTGGGCCACTCGGAAGCTCTAAATGAGATGCCATTTAGAACACATTCTGAGAGGCCTACCGCCGTGCTCAACAACAGCAGTGCTTGCCTTGTGTGTCAGAAATCCTCTCACACGGACATCTTGTGGTGCTCTTAGCCTGAAAGCCTAGTTGGTAGTGGAGCCACCTTCCCCAGAGAGCCCAGAGACAGACTACAAACGTACTGTTGTAAGAGCAATGCAGCCCTCCTATTTATGGGGGAGATCCTGTGGGTGAGAGCACTCCCTCCCCCCCACTTCATCCTTTATGTTCTCAACAAACACTGAGATGGACTACTTCACTAAAAGGGCCAGTGTGGTCAGTTTCATTTCCCAGACACAGACAACCAAGCTTTCCAAAGGTGGCAGGTGCTTGGTAAGGACAAACGAGCGTTGATGATGTGTGTCGTGTGGCATCAAGTTCAGGACATTCCCCCAAAGTATTCATGATCCAACAGGGACCGTGAGGCTATTAGATTCTCAAATTCCCGCAGAGTAACTCTGTGTACCACCCACTGCAACATCCCACCACTCTTCACTACTATCTTCCTGCAGATGAAACTTCCGCACAGTAAAGACTTTCTTCTTCCTCCTCTGGTTCCTAGGCAACTGTGCAATATAAACATTTTCCACAGCAGTTCATTGGGTGGCCAGACAATGCTGCCACTGTTCCTCACTGGAAGCTGCCTTCATAGCCCACGCTCTCCCCAGCAAGCAGCGCTGTAGGGGAGCTACAGTGGGATTTCAAACAGTACACACTGCTGAGGGCTTCTGGGGGATATTCAAAGACATTCCAGAAACTTAGCCACAATAGGCCCTCCAAAGAGAATGCTCCCAGGAAGAGACCCTTCAGAAGGAATGTACGGTGACAATGCTGGTAACAATGGTGACATGCGTGCATGTGTATATGTGCCTGTGTGTGCATGTGTATGTGTGTGCACACATGTGTGCATGTGTGTGTATGTGCATGTGTGTGCCTGTGTGTGCATGTGTATGTATGTATGTGCACATGTGTGTACATGTGTGTATGTGCACATGTGTGTGCCTGTGTGTATGTGCACATGTGTGTGCATGTATGTGTGTGCATGTGTGCCTGTGTGTACATGTGTGTATGTGCACATGTGTGTGCCTGTGTGTATGTGCACATGTGTGTGCCTATGTATGCCTGTGTGTGTATGTGCATGTGTGTGCCTGTTTGCCTGTGTGTGTGCATGTGTGTACACGTGTGTATATGCATGTTGTGTGTGCTATAAATGGCTAATTTAATCTTCAGAAGGGTCCTATGCAGCAGGCTATCTCTCCGCTTTAACATCAATATGACCCATGGTCCCACAGGTGGGATGCCCTTGTACCACCAAGGGCAGAGGTTTTAGAGGATCCTAAAACCCTATGCTATGCATAGCTGGCTCCTCCCTGGAGTAGCCACTGCCCCCTGAGATGGGTCTGCTAGGGTTAAGATCCAAGCCTCAGTGTAGGGTATTCCATATCAGTCTGAATGTTTTATACACACGCAGTGTATGAGGTGAACACGGGTTCCTCTTTGGCTTCTGAGACACCCAAGCCCAGAGTTCCTAACCCAGTCTACACCCTTTTCTGGCTTCAGAGTGACTTCCTGCTGCACTTGGCTAGAGTTCAAGGACACAGAAACCAAACTTCCAACTTACCTTTGTGTCTTCTTGTGTCCCAACAGGGTCAGTTGAGACAGAGCAAAGTAGTGAATATTTAATTCAGAAATTCATTTTTTTCTTTTTTATTAGCATGGGTTAAGTATATGAGTTTCACTATGACATTTTCGAACATGTATATAATGTAGCTCGATCGGATTCGCCCCCACACCCTCTTTCATCCCATTCCTAATCGCTTTCCAACTAGATTCCTTTCTAATCTCTCTCTCTCTCTCTCTCTCTCTCTCTCTCTCTCTCTCTCTCTCTCTTTTTCTCTGTGTGTGTGTGTGTGTGTGTGTCTCCCAAAGAGCTTCATTTAGCTTGCTTACAGGAGCATGGAGCAACATAGAAGTAACTGAACCACTACAGAAAGTGTCTCCTCTTCCCCAGAAACCACCAACCACCTTCAGCTTTTCAGGGAGGAGTGGGTACCATGAGCTTCCCTCCTTCCCATGGCAGAATGGTGACAGACCCTATCATATAGAGTCTAGCACTGCCTCACAGCTACCGTTACGTCATGAGGATAGTAGTCATGTCATTCTCAGGAGACTGTCTCCCCAACACTTGCCCCACTTCCTCCTGCTTTTGCATCCTTTCCACCCTCTTTGCTACAAAGTCCTGTGAGGCTTTGAGGGAGTGATACGGACATCCTGTCTATAGATGAACACTCAACACTTAGCACTTCAACCAATTATGAATCTCAGAAGTAGAACTGGTGCACACTGCAGGGAGAAGCATCTCCAACTACAGCTGAGAGTAGCACTAATCTACAGATATAAATGGAAGAATTTATATAAATAAATATAAATGGAGAGCAGTTTCACAGGTACAGCTGCCCGATCCAGCAAAATAACAGCAGTAGGTCACACTTGGCCTGTGACCTCTCTTTCCATGAGCTTCTGGCCAGGTTTATGGCACCAGGAACAAACTCCCTCCCATGGGGCCAGCCTCCAATCCAATTCTGAAGTAGTTGGTTATTCCCCTAACAGACATGCCACTGTTGCACTAGAGGGTACACCTTGCCTGGTATTGGTAGTGCTGTATGCAGCTGAATAAGACTATTTTCCTCCAGCACCCTGAATAGACCTTTCTGGAACTATAAAATCTAGCAAGCAGAAAGGAAGCTTCCAGTTCAGTTCCAGCTGGATTTCTTTATGTGCTTCAGTTAAGGTGTAAGATGCCTTAGGCAATAGAGTTTTACTATCTAGTTCCGGAGGGCAACCAAGAGCACTGGCAATAGCCAATAGTGGTTTGGAGGCCTCAGGAATCTCCCTGATCAATGACTCACATCCCTGGCCATGAAGTTTAAAGACCCATTGTTAAGAAGTAATTTGAAGGCCCAGGAATGGTACCAGGTAATGTGACACATCTTCCAAAACCTGCATCCTTGAAAACCATCAAAGGAAGTGAGGCTCAGCTCTTATGGATAGTTTCTCTCTTCATATGGACAGGATTGTGGAAGGAGGGATCCATGCAAGAAGAGAAAGTGCCAAGAGTAGGACCAGAATTCCATCCCACAGAATAAACTCTGAGTCTTGACCTCCAGACCTTCTGCCATGACCGTGGGCTTTAAACCACTCTACCACGTCCTGCAGGTCAAATGGCTGAGGCTGGTAGCCTAGCTCTCTCTTGGCTTTCTCTAAGCTGAAGTAATGTGTGACGCCAGTTTTATAAACCTCAGTGCGGGTGAGGAAGGGCTGGAAGTTGTAGAGCCTGCCCACAATGAAGTGGGCCATCTCTACCAGGAAAGCAAAGCAGTAGATGAGGGTTAGAGGCAGGCGGGTGGATGGGAATTTGTAGCCCAGGCCCTCAACCAGTGGCCTAAAGAACTCAAAGTTATTTACAGGCCTACCATCTGAGATGAAGTAGGGCTGCCCAGAGGCAACATGGCCTTTATCAGCTTTTAGAGCCTCAGAGGCCAGAATGTGAGCCTTCGCCAGGTTATCTACGTGGACAAAATCAACCAGGCTCTGGGGGTCCCCATACACAAACCTGAACAGGCCCCTCTCAATGTAACTCACTATCCTGGGAAGGTGCCTTTGCTCTCCAGCCCCATAGATGCCAGCTGGCCTTATCGCGCAGGTTCTGAGTATACCATCTCCTTGCTTGAAAGCCAAGCCATTGGCTTCCAGGACCTTCTTCTCTGCGATGGACTTGGTCCTGGAGTAGTGATCCGGGTGCAGGTGAAGGGGCAGGTATGGCAGAGACTCGTCCCCGTTTCTGATGACTTGACCTCCAAAGATGACATTGAATGTGCTCGTGTAGACTAAGCTGGGCACTCCTCTCTCCAGGCAGGCCTGGAGGATGTTCTCCGTGCCACCCACATTGACCTCTTCGATCTGGGTTTTGTTCAGTTGCTCCCTCCCAGACATGCCATAAGAGGCGATATGGAACACGCACGTGACGTCAGCATCCTGGAAAGCCGCCGCCAGGTCAGAGACGCAGCGGATATCTCCACGGACGAACGTGATTCCCTCTGGAAGGTTCTGGGATGGTTCGATGATATCAAACAGAATCACATGGACTCCTTTCTCGTTCAGAGCGCAGCCAAGGCTGAGGTGAGAAAGATCAGGGTTAGGTCAGGTGACCCTTCGGCAGTGTCTAAGGAAAGCATAGGAAATGACTTGCCAACAAGGTAGGTCATCAGGAGTCACTTACCTATGTCTTCATCCCTACAGGTCTGTCTTAGATTTTGAAAAGAAACAGGGATCCCCCTCAACAACTCTGTGACAGACTGCCTACTGTGATTTAAATGTGAACCATCTCCCACAGGCTCAGGTCATTAAGCACTTGGTCCCCAGCTGGTGGCTCTGTTTTGCTGGAGAACAGTGGGCTGCCAGAGGTTGGTCTTGGGATTTGATTGACAGGCCCATCTCCTGTTGCTTTTCTGCTTTCTCATTTCAGGGGCACTGTGAGCAGTTAGTTGCTTCACATCCTGCTGCCACGCCCTGCCCTCGTATTCCTTTAAACCATAAGCCACCCTATATGTTTGCCCCTTAAATTGCTTCTTGTTAGATATTTATTTGGTCACAGTGATGAGAAAGAAAAAAAAAATGAATACAGTTGTCTTTAAGAACACTATCTTTGGTGACATGAATAGTCACCAGGCCCCAATTTACAGGTTTTAAAAATAAAGTTTCTTGAAGTGGAATACTTCCCTCCCCCTCTCCCCCCAATTTCAAGCCTGAAGAGAGATCACTATAGCTCACTTTTGTTTTAGAACTATATAAACATGTACATGTATATAAACGTGAGAGTCGAAAACTATCCAATAGAAGAATTCCATGAACTGACCGGAAGCCAAAATATCCTCCTCCTCCAGTAATGAGGACGGTTTCCTCTGGGCACCTTGGGGCATCCATACGGGACCGCGAAGGGACAACTGGACCTGCAGGAGGATGCCACAACGTTATGGCCCTGTATAAACATGCTTCACCTTTGTGAACAAGAAAAATATGGTTGGCCTGCTACTCGGTGATAGCATATGCACCCAGCATGTGTGAATCTCTGGTTATATGGCCAGCACCGAGAAACCCAACCCAAACAACAGAATACATTTAGTGCAGGAGCTACTCTGAGACACGTGGCTCCAGTCACAGGGCTGCCACATTGGCCACACCCTCTTACTCCTTGGCTTCAGATTCCTTCCTGGGTTAATATAAACATAGACATGCCTTCCTTGCCTACCCGACAAAGTTAATGTGAAGGTTAAATAAATAAAGAATGTGTGGGTGCTCTCGAAACCACGAAGTCCTTTTTGGACATGAGGCATCACTGTTGATTTTTGGAACCGATCAGGGCCTTTGGGAAGAATCACTTCGAAACGGGTTGGGAGAAGAAGGTTTTTTCTGGTTCACCAGAAAACCCAAGACAGAACTCTGTAGAAGCTTCTGGCATCTGCAGTGTGATTTGTGATTAACTCCATACTTAAAAACAGGGAGAAAAATTCCTTTCTGTAGCAAATCATGCCCTCCACCCTAGATACCTTGTGAGTGCTTTAAGGGAGAGTACTCAGAGCATTTGATGGGGTGGGGCTGGGGGTGGGTGTCTTGCTTCCGTCTCCCTCATTGGCTTACTCTCTAGCAGGCTCATCTCAAGACCCCAGCACTACCTTCTCTCAAGAATGTAACAAACAGAAACCGGCTAGAGAACTTGTTCAACACAGCAGAAAAATGGACCCAGAGGTACACAGTAACAGAGAGCTCAACCACCGCCCCTTCCCAACCACCTGCCATGACTCTGTTCTGAACAAGGAGAACAAGGAAGCGTAAGATCCGGGTGCTTGTGGTGCTGCGTGGGCCGGGGCGGCACTGGAAGAGGGCGCATGTGTGAAGAGCCGTGTGACGTCAGTCTGAGTGCACCAGCCAAGGTAAGAAGAGTAGGAATTCAAGGAGCAGCTGGGGGAACGGGGCAGGCAGATCAGCATCGAGATGGTTTTGTGAGCTTGTCTGAGACACTTTACTTTCTCGAAACTTACTTTCCTGTAAGCTGCGTGCTTCTAGAAAAGTAGCAATGTACAGCCGAAAGAGAGGACAGACGTGCTGTGGTGCTCACCACGAGTGTCACACAGCTCACCGGGCACTTTATGTGCCCCATGAGCTACCAAGAAAAAGCACTGCCATCACCCTGTTTCTTAGCAGAGAGTAAATAACTCTCCCATGCATTCCCAACGGATAGTCGATACCATGAACCCATACTCCTAACCTCTAAAACGGGGACTTTGGGGAAAGAGAACAGGCATCTGGTTTTTTTGTTTGTTTGTTTGTTTGTTTGTTTGTTTGTTTGTTTTTTAGCTGTGTAACTTTGGATCAATAAAATTGCTTTGAGCCTGTGGGGTTATCCAAAAAGTTGAGCCGCTGAGGACAAGTTTATAAAGATAAGATGGAATAATGGAGACAAAATTCCCCCAAACCTCCAGCATGGTATGGCTGTCCCACAGATGCCATTTCTCAGGTCCTTTCTTTCAAGCTCTGATGTGCATTCATTCAGTAGTTCCTATACAGCCGTGGTTGGAGCTCTCGTGACGCAGGGTAACAGAGATCAACATGTTCTAGAAATCTGTGCAGCGGATCTCTAGCCAGTGAGGCCAACTGGATCACTCACAAAGAGTCGAAGCTGTAGATAAGGCTCCCCCACAGTCTCAGGGGTGTGAGGCTACACTGAACCATTGAGAAAACTGGGCAAAATGGCGGGGAGGATGGCACCTGGGTCCCATGAAGCAAGTGCCGTCATTATGCTACAAGAAAATCTGTGAAGACCAGGACGTGAGGACCTCTTTAATATATCAAATGCTGACCTCAGAACATTATATGTGTCTGTGCGTATACATATATACACGTATTGATTTCTGTGTGTATAAGGCTGTTGTTCTTATGTATTCATGTATACATGGGCATGGAGTACTGGGGGGTCCCAAGACGTCAAATGCCCTTAAATAGGAGTTACCAACAATGGCAAGCTGCCGAGTAGGGGCTGGGAATAGACTCTGGGTCCTCTGGAAGAGCAGCCAGTGCTCCCAATCTCTGAGCCATCTTATCTTTTGCATTGCGTGGGTTTGAACACAGCCCTCATACATGCAAGGCATGTGCTCCACATCCCAGTCCTGTTTTCTGAAAACAGGATGCTCTCCTTGGAACTGGAGTGGCCATGAGAGCAAATGTCCCTCATGCTGGGGACTCCGAACTGGTATTTCCAGACCTCTGACCTTCACCCCATGACCTGTCTCAACCACCCACTCTTCTGCTAGCCACACTCCCTGCTTGAGCCCTGCATATCTTCTCTTCTTCCCTGTAACATGCTGGGCTCACTGGTATATCCTGTTCTTAGCACAGAGTGACCCATGTGCTAAGACCCATCCTCTAGGTCTGGCCCAGTTTAGTAAAACTGTGACAGACACAAGCGAACAGGGCCCTGAAGTATCAAATAGGCATTAGCATCCATGCGGGTGAATGTTACCATTTTTTAACTTAACTTCCTGAAGGGTGTTGAGTTACAGAATGGGACAGATGCCAGGCTCAGTGACACAGGGTGCTGGCGCTGTGGCACTCATTATGGGGACAGACTTCTGCTGACATCTAAGGAACAAGACAAGTACCTGAGACTTCACAGGAGGAGAGCTTGGTTTTTGGCTCACAGTTGCAAGAGTGTACATCTGAGGCCAGCTGGCTCTGTTGTTCTGGAGCTTGTGATGAGCCAAAGCATCATGCTGGGGAGTGCAGAGGCTCACCCCATGGTGGATGAAAACCAAAGCAAGAGAGGAAGAGGCTGTGAAGGATAGACCCTCAATGACTTAACTTCCTCCCTCTGGGTACCACTCCCAAAGGTTCAGCCACATCCCTACCATGGTGCCATGGGTGGGATGGAGCCTAAAGCACGTTGGACAATGAAGTACAAGTCATAGCACATGATCAACAGCGAAACAAAATTTACCTTTCCAAGAGATACAAGCAAGCGTGTTGCAGGAAGACAGAAGGAGGGGGGCTGACTCTGACCCCGGTCAGGGGTCACTTCCTGGAAGAGGAAGCTCAGAGCTGACTTCGGACCACAGGATTCAGGAAGACTCACATGAAGTAGAGAGTTTGTACAGGCTTGGGGCACATCACAAAGAGATTGAAGTGTCATGGTGAAGACTATGCCAGACAAGTGATGTGGGGCTCCATGTAGCTGGGATAACTGGGATGTAACCCAAGGCTATCATGTCCAGATAGACTTGGGGAATGAGGCTAGTTGGAACTGGCATAGAAACAGCCTTGCATTCCCTTCTGAGGAGTCTCAACTCCATTCTGTAGATAACCCGAGATTTTGGTTGGTTTATAGCAGGGTATCCATGCTTTCTGATCAAGAGTGGGCTTCCACTGAGGAAAGGAAGAGGCCTGGGACAGAGTCCAGGCAAGAGGTGACAAGGGGCTACATTAGAGGGGTGTTGGTAAGGGCTAAGGACCAACATACTCAGCTGGGACCAAGGAGATTAGAAGGAAAGACATTGAGGCAATGGCAGGAAGCACATAGGAGAAGCTGGAGGAAGGTGATGGTTTTGACAAAGGGATGGTGGAAATTATCCACCTTGTAAGAAGAGCTGTGACTGTGGGGGCTGGGGAGATGCTCAGTCAGTAATATGCTAGCCTAGCAAGCTCAAGAATCCCAGTTTATATCTAGATCTCATGTAAAAAAAAAATAGTTGGGTGTCATGGCATGTACCTGTGATTCCAAGGCTGGGGAGGTGGAGAGAAGATCTACGGGGCTCTCTTGTCAGTCAGCCTGGCCTAATTGATCTGGGTAAGAGATCCTGCCTTAAAAAACCCAATGTGAATGGTACCTGAAGAATGACACCCAAGAACAGGACACACACACACACACACACACACACACACATCATGGCTAATGAGATGCCAGATAACAGAGTTCAAACTATTCTAAATATCCCCATAGAATACCACTGAAAGGGGCCCAAGCATAGGTAAGGCTAATTAAAAACTTGTGACAGAGAAATATTTGGAATTGATTGGAATTAATCTTTGCTTTTATAACCACACATTCCAGTTCAGCCAGAAGGCCAGGGGTCAGAAATATCTAGTCAAAAGCAAACTCAGAAACTTGCCAGGTGTATTGATATTACCCCTGGTTACCTTCTAGCTAGTTCCAGAGAGATGTGAGGCAAGCACCTGCTGAATTGATCTATGAGAGGGCCAAAATAGAAAGGTTAAAGGCATTGGCAGTTTAGCAAGACAAACATCACTGGAAACAAAGCTTTCCCTCCAGGTCTAGAAAGTTCTGAGGTTAGGAGCCACAAAGTGGGGGTTTAGGGAGTAACCTCACCTATAACAATAATAAGAACATTAAAAAACAGAGAGGGGGAGGGGCTAGAAGTAAGGAGTTTGCTATGCAAGTGTGAAAATCTGAGTTTCAAGTTCAGATCCCCAGCACCCACCCCAAACCCAGGCATGTCTGCATGTGTCTGTAAGCCCAGTGTCAGGGGGCAAGAGACAGACTGACCCTGGGTGCTCAATGGCCAGCTAGTCTAGCTGAAAAAGGGAACTTCACATTCAGTAAAAGGCTCTGTCTCAAAATAAGAGGGTAGAGAGTAGTGGCTACCAGACCCCTTCTGGTTTCCATATGCACCTGCATGAGCACACACCCACACCTACACATGTACACATACCATAAACAGGTGTGCGGATGCCACACATTACATATACCGTATGTTAAGTGTGTGCCCCCGTGCATGCACACAAACACACATACACACACAGAGGGAGAGGAGGAGAGGGGGAAGAGAAGGGGGGGAAGTGAGAGAAAGAGAGAGAGAGAGAGAGAGAGAGAGAGAGAGAGAGAGAGAGAGATCGATCTTAGCAAAAACAGTCCATAGAAAACCCAGGAATTCCCCTTGAGAGATAAGCCAGGAGGAGAAAGAGTGTATAGCATCTCTCTGTCCTCCGGATGCTTACTTAGGACTTCTGTTGTATTACCTAGTTTCCATCTGACTCCTCCTGGGGTCACACTGTATCATTGCAACTGCTTGGAAGCGCTTCCAAAAAAAAAAAAAAAAAAAAAAAAAAAAAAAAAAAAAAAACCGTAGCTTTGCTCGGTAATTGCTTTTCTGTTGGGATGGGGGAGGCAGCATCTGACCTGAGCTGTCATTTTCTTAGGAACAGGTTAACAGTTAAACACATGATTAAGGAAAAGGAATCTTAATTAGGGAACAGGAAGCAGAAAGAGAGACGTTTCAAATCTGCCTGACCTCCTGATAACGCTAAGGTAAAGCAAGGGTAACAGTTGCCATCTCACTGGGAGTTGGAGGGAGAGAGTGATGAAATATGACCCAGAGTGTTTTCGATTTACAAAGACCTAATTAAATCTAAGGATCGGCAACAAAACCCGGAAATTATGCACACTGTTCTTCCAGCCCTGTGGTTCAAAGCCCCATGCCGCTTGCCCTCTGGCGCCTCACCTCAGTGCAGACATGGAGGCACAATTAGCATCTGGCCAACAGCAACTAAAGCAGAAAGAGTTTAAGATGTCCTAATGGCTAGATATTTTGGTTTTGTAGTGCTGGGGAGGGAACCCAGGGCCTTGTGTGCTAGGCAAATACTCTACCACCGAGCTAAGTTGCCTTGCATGCCAAAACAAAACAAAACAAAACAAACAAAAAACCTGGCTAAACAACAGCAACTGGGCCAGAGATGAAGCTCAGTAGGTAGAGGCTTATCTAGTAGGGAGAGCCAGATTCTCTTCTCCAGCAATGCATAAACTGGGCATAGCAGTGCAAACCTGAAATCCCTGTTCTCAGGAGGGAGAGACAGAAGATTTCAGCTAGAGAGTTCAAAGTCAGTATGTCAACAACAACACCCCCTCACCGCAACAAAACAAATCAATCTGTGCTTTCATACAGATAAAACATCTACCTGTCATGCCAGCGCTGGGGAGCCAGTGACAGGAGATTCACCAGTTCAAGTTCATCCTGAGCTACCTTATATGGGTCAGGTCTTCCTGCCCAACCACACGCTTCCTTCACCTAGATATCTGTTACACAAAGGGCGCTTGCAATTCTTTTACAGTGCTGACAATGATGGAATGAAATGGAGCGGCTTGTCTTCTTCCTGTATTTGTATTTCGAATAGTCCTCATCCTCTCTGCTACTTGAGTGCCTCCTTCCATCTTGAAGTAAGCATGCAAGCCATTCCATCCTACCTTAGTGGTGTTTTCCACCACTTCCTAAGCTCTTAATGTGTCAGCCACTGCGTTACAACTTGTTTAAAAATTATGTCACCGAGTGCTCATCACTGACTTAGAGACAGTGCTGTTTCAGAGCTCACCCTTAGCTACCTTTCCTCCTCCTCCTCCCCTTCCTCTTTCCTCCTCCTTGTCTTCTTCCTCTTCTTCTTCTTCTTCTTCTTCTTCTTCTTCTTCTTCTTCTTCTTCTTCTTCTTCTTCTTCTTCTTCCTCTTTTTCTTCTTCTTCTTCTTCTTCTTCTCCTCCTCCTCCTCCTCCTGCTCCTCCTCATCTTCCTCCTCCTTCTTCTTCTCCTTCTCCTCCTTCTCCTTGTCTTCTTCTTCTCCTTCTCCTCCTTCTCCTTGTCTTCTTCTTCTCCTTCTCCTCCTTCTCCTTGTCTTCTTCTTCTCCTTCTCCTTCTTCTCCTTCTCCTCCTCCTCCTTCTTTCTCTTTTCTTCTTCCTCTTCCTTCTCCTCCCTTCTTCACTTTTATTTTATCATTTCAAACAATTTATGTGCTGGTGCATCTCTGTCTTCAGTGTCTGCTGTGTATGTGCAGGTGTCCACCAGAGCCAGAACAGGACATTAGATCCCCTGCATCTGGAGTTACAGGGGGTGTGAAACACTGACTATAGGTTTTGGGAACTGAATCCATGTCCTCTGGAAGCTGAGCCATCTCTTTCCAGGCCCAGCCATTTGTTGTTGTTAGTTAGTTAGTTTTGAGACAGGGTCTCTCACTTCCTGGCTTTATTGATTTGGCTCAGCTAGCTAGCCAGTGAGCCCTAGGGATCCATCTGATTCCCACCTTCCCAGGGCTAGGATTTCACATACATGCCATTATAGCCAGCACCCATCTCATGCTTGCACAACAAACACTTTATGGCAAGGGCCGAGCCATCTTCTCATCCCCGCAAACATTTTATAGTCACCATTACCAATTCGTTCTTCAAATCACCATGGAAACTCTATGTGAATGTAGCCTCCTTCTCTAGAACCGTCTTCAGGGACAAAGAGCACCTGGATTAATGATCTGGATGGGTGAGCACTCCACAGCTTTTCAAACTGCCCCCGTCCTCCCTGTTACTCTCTGTTACTGTGTCTCCTGTCTCGAAGTCAGCATGCCTGTTACTCTGTTCTACCACGGTGGTGTCTCCTGCCATTTCATAAGTGCCAGGCACTGCGTGACAACATGTAACTATAAACTATGTCACTAAGTGCTCATCTCGGCCCTAAAGAGACAGCGCTAATCAGTAGGTCCCATTTTGCAAGTGAATAAACTCAGGCCCAGGGACAGAATGATCAACAACTCTAAGTCCCGTAGGTAGTAACTGGATACAGTGTTCCATGTATTCACGAGGCCAAGGGACATCTGACTCCATCACGAATGTCCCTACCATAGCAGTCCCAGAGGGCTGCCACAGAGTCTATGGCCTGAAGCAATAGGTATGGAGTGCACATTGATCTGGATTGTGTACGATTTCACAACCAGCACATTCTGTAATTGCTCAGGAAGGCAAAGGCGGAGCTTCCTTATCTACTTCCATGAGGCAGTGGGGATGTGTGACACAGTATTAAAATTCTTATATTGGGAATCATGAAATACGGGTCCTGGACTTAGATCTACCATCAGCTATGTGTGTGACCCTGGACAACTTTTTAGCCTTGCCTCCTCCTTCCTTACCATGCGAATCCAGCAACCGTGGTATGTAAGCTTGTTGTTTAGTACAGGCAAGGAATTTTAAAGGCATACCGCTGATGCTTAAGCACAGTTCCGAGGCGGCAGCAGTTAGACTCATCCAATTTGGTGATACTTACAACCGGAGTTCATAGATGTCTCTTGTCACCCTCAAGAACCATCCGTCATCTTCAGCGACTATCAGTCATCCTCAGCTGTCATTGGTCACCCTTAACTACCAGCTATCACCATCATCCACTACTTGTCATTCTCAAATGCCACCTGTTACCCTCAATGGTCACTTTTAACCCCTTTCACCCTCAGCTGGCTTGTCACAAGCCCGCCAAAGTGCGTTTAGGACCGCCCTGCCATCCCAGAATAAGGACCCTGTGGTGACGACAGCCTTTGCGACCCCAGTCCACTCACAGAAGCAGAAGACAGCGTGGCTTGTAGAAGCAAGACGAGAGAGCCTCTGGTGCCTTGCTGCCCCCTCCCCCCCTTCGCTTTGGAGCAAAAGTTGTCAGACTGGCTCCTAAAGCCGCTTCCGGGTCTCTCTAGGAAGCCTGGAGGTTCCCTCCTCTCTATGATGAGCAAGTGGTTTCTCAGTCTTAAATTGTGCAGAGGCAGTTCACGATTAATCTTGCCCAATTTTCTAGCAGTGTGTCTCAGAGTCTTTCCAGAGGGTCATCTAGACTCCGCTTCCTACCTCTGGCTTCTGCTTCCAGGCTTCCACCTCTCTGTGTACCCCTGTTAGTGAGTGCAGAACTGATCGAAGAAGGGGTTTAGCTCAGCCAGCTTCCTTGGATGGGTGGGCGGGCAGATGAACGGATAAAAGTGTGTATGGATAGGTGGACGGATGGGTGGATGGGTATGTGGGTAGATAGATAGGTGGGTGGATAGATGTGTAGGTGCATAGGTATGCGGGTGAGTAGATTGGGCTGATGGAGAGGTGGGTGAATGAATAGATAGATGCTGGGTAGATTGATGAGTAAATTACGGATGGGTGTGTGGGTGGATGCATCCACGGACTCCTTGGTGGAGAATGGACGGTGACAGATGAAGGTCTGTAGGTAACGGAGCATTCACTCTCCATGTTTCTTCAAAAATATTTTACTTTATGTGTATAAAAATATTTTATTTTATGTGTAATGAGTGTTTTGCCTGCAGGTATGCAACCACATGCCTGGTGCCCGAGGAAGTCAGAAGAAGGCCTCAGATCTCCCAGAAGTGGAGTTACAGGCCAGTTGCGAGCCACCATGTAAGTGTTGGAAGCTAAACCTACGTCCTCTGCAAGAGCAATAAATGCATTTGTCTGCTAAGCCATCTCTCCAGCCCTTCCACTTACCTTTTCAAAGTCTGTGTTTTTCTGAGTCTGGTATCTGTATGTGGATATGTTTGTTGTGTTCCTCATTTTGTTTTTCCAGCTCCACGTACTATGGCCACTGACTATGTAACTAGCCCGGCCCAACCTTTGTTCCTAAAGGATTTAGAAGGTACGAGGAGAGAAAGTTAGTTTTCTCCCTGTTAGGAACACCTTATGCCCTCTCATTAGGGCTGTGGGCTTATGGAAAGCTGCATCATCTGTGTATATAGCCCAAAGAGGTGAGTGGCTTATATGGGTCCCTACATCAGAGGGTTTTCTTCTGGAAACTGGAAAAATGGAGATTTTGACTCCAAGTGCTTTCCTTGTCAACAAAACGGGTCCCATATTCAGACTCAGATGGATTCAGACTCAAATGGGCTCACACAGATTATGTCATTCATGGCTTGGTTTTCCTCAGGCATATACATAAAGACATAAAGGTAGATGCAAGTCCCAGGACATCAAAATGAATGGAGGTCTGGAGAAGAAAGCCGAGCTGCTGGGAGGGACCCTGACTTTCTTGGCTGCCTGGTCTTCAGCTTCAATCTGGCTGTAGGCCTCAGGAGAGGGAAAAAGGGTTGTATTCAGTGGTCCTTAGGGACAGCTTTTCTGTGGCTCCTTGGGATATTAAAAACTTAGAAAAGAAGAAGATGGATGCTCAGGAGCTGGGAGCCCAGCTATGTACTCTTGAGACCAGCAGCCGTGGAAGAAGGGACCCCCGGAGAATTCTATACAGGCGATTGTTTTCCTGTGAGCAATCCCAGGATCCTCCAGGGGATGCCCACATTTCCTGTATGGATAAACACGAAGAGTGCTATATTACATGTTAATATTCCTTTGTCCCCCCGAGGACTCTTAAAATATAAACATTTACATCTGAAAGGAAAATTGCAGACTTTGTAATTACTCCCTGTGTTCTCACATGTGTTCTCATGCTGGTTAGTAGACTTTGTAAAAGCCCAGACACCCCCCCCCCAAAAAAAAAAAAAAAATCTAAGCTAAAAGTGACCGGAGAAAAAAATTATCCTTAGTCAGTTTACAGGTCAATTCAAATTTTATAGGCTATTTAAGAGACAAATGGGGTTGAATACCAAAATGGGGGCCTCGTTTAACTCTTCCTTTTTGATTTTTATAGAACACAGGATGAGGTGGGGCACATCGGGAATTGGTGCATAGCCATCTACAAACATGTTATTTATGACACAAATGAGTGTTTACAAACTCGGGATTTACATAATGACCCCTAAAGAGGAAGAGGGATATAACGAAGGTAGGAGTCAGACTCTAGATCAAGGAGAAAGATTTTAGTTTAAAGGACTAGAGCTGGGACCTGCAGGCTGCTCTTGAGGCAGATGTGGGTCACGGGCGTGCTTCAGAAAGATCACATGTCTGCCAGGCTTCCTCATTTTGTGTGCTGAGAATCATGTACACATCCATTAGGTCATCGTATTCTCACATGCATGCCCTCATGTTAAAGTTCTGGGATAACGAATGCATAGAAGAAGTCAACCCCGGGGAACATTCTAAGTATAAATAGGCCGATTTTTAGGAGTCCAGAAAGGGTTGAACAGCTGTATGTGTTTCCAACGAGTATTGGGGGATATTCCGTAATATCCCCCAAACCTTAGCGGCTTTGTGCAATAAAAACGTATTTTTTCCCTTTCATCAGCACCAAATTCAGGCTACAGGAAAGGAGAGGGTGCTCTATGAGTCACATATTCATTCAAGGACCTGAGCTTTCTCCACCTGCTGTGCTATCCTTTCCCACACAGCCTCTAGAGTCACCGAGGCAGGGGACGCACAAACGTGGCTCTCCCCAATAATCCTGTTTTTAAAAAATCGCAAAATTGTCTAATCTCTCCCCTGCTTTTAGGCCAGTTTTAAATTTTGTGAAGCGCGCGCACACACACACACACACACACACACACACACACACACACTGTTTCTGGCTATAGCTGTTCAAATCTCCAAGCAGGTCAGATGTTCCTCTGACCTAGCTTGGATCAGACATACATTCTACTGGAGTCTGCTGTGGCAAGGCGGTGCTGGAAGAGGAGCCAGGGTGAGCCACTTGAGTAGGTTGTGAATGATTACTGTAAACTGGGGCCGTTTCTAAAGACTTCATTGTGTGGACTGGAGGGATGCATCTGCAGGGAAAGCACACGATGCGCAAGCCTGTGTACCCGGAATTGATTTCCGGGAGAGAGAACTGGCTCCCAAAAGTTGTCTTCCGTACAGATATCCACACATGCTCCGTAATACAATCCACGTATGCTCCTTAATACAATCCACGCATGCTCCGTAATACATGAGTACCTGCACCCAGATAACAGCAACAAAAATACAAAAGAGATCTTTGTAGGCTTAGTCGACACCTTAAAATCTCAGTGAGATTCTGGTTCAGTGAGAGATCCTGTCTCAGCAAGTCCATATCCACACACTCACATGTATGCACTATGGACATGAGTGTATGTGTGCACATGCACGTGCACACCCACATGAATAAAAAAAATAAACATCCTTAAAAATACTAACCCTCCTTCAAGCCCCTTGAAAATCAATCAAGTTAAGTGACTTGTTCAGGCACAGACATGAATGGCAGGGCTGGGACCGAAAGTCACTGTCCCAGGCTCCAACTCCCTGCACTTAGAGTCCTGTCCTTTCTGTTGCTCTGTCTCTTGGATGACTGTATTCCCTCACCAACAAGGAAAATATTAAAAGGAGGGGGAAACAAATAGACAAAAGTCAAGAAACATTTAAATGGTGGTTAATGATTTCAAGAATTAATTTGTTTTAGGAAGGGAAATAAGCATGCATTACTTACAGTGCGTTTGATAAAACGATTTTCCCCACTACACATTAAAGAACTCTCCGAGTAACTTAATGAATGTTTATATTTCATTTATTCAGCAATTAAGCATCTTCACATTCTTTTATGGGCATTTATAGCACTTATTAAAAATTCTCAAGTATCCTATCTGGGTCAATGACTGTTCTTTTTTCCTTTAAAAAAAAGAAAACTTTGCAATATCTTATTATTAGAACCGTTGCCTTTCTCAGCACAAATTAAGTGACGTGTTTAAATAGTACTGATTAAAAACTTCATAAGATTAGCTTAGCTCTCAGTATCCCACCAGAAAAGTCTCTTTTGCAGTGGATGACAGTTAACAGAGGTCATGAATGGTCAAAACACAGAGAGTGAGTAGCTCCAGGGTGCCTGGCCCTAAGCAAGGACGTCTCATCACAGAAGGGATGGGGCTGGGAAGATTCTAAGAGCCAGAGGTTGGGGAGGATTGTTGGAAAACAGTGTCTTCTGGACCCGATTCAGGAACTGGTTACAGTTGTGGTTCCCTGCAGAAGACGCACACTAGAACATCACCATTAACATTTCAGCATAGAAAAAGGAGGGGCTCATGAGGACCCACCCATCCTTGAGGGATTACCGATAGTTAATGATGGCTGAGGGAAGAAGTGTGACATTTTGTCAGTGATGTAACCACTGACAAGTTGCTTATGCAACCACCAACCCATGCAACCACGACACTAATGTACACTGTACACACACACACACACACACACACACACACACACACACACACATTCACAGTGTATGCACACTCGCATGCGTGACACACATACACACCAAAGTAGGAGAGCACTTGTTAAGAAGACGGTTTTCACTGGGAGAAGGAATGGGAGATAAGAGAAAATAGTAGGCTAAAATTCATTATTTTCATGCACAAAAATATCAAGAAGAAAATATGAAATTTTATGCTATCCCGAGTTTCCTAGCCAAGAGGTGCCTCATTTTATACTTACAGTGATTGGTTGAGATGGTCACATGACACATGACTGGCTAGGATCTTTCAGCATCAGTATCGTTTCCTAGGAAATAAGACCTCTCAAGCTTTTGGCTGAAGCTCATGCCTGCCACTTCACTCTTCAGTGCTTTCAGGAAATGAGGCGTACAGACACCAGCTATGTTACCTAGTCAGGTTTTTTTTTTTTTTTTTGGTTTTTCGAGACAGGGTTTCTCTGTGTAGCCCTGGCTATCCTGGAACTCACCCTGTAGACCAGGCTGGCCTCGAACTCAGAAATCCGCCTGCCTCTGCCTCCCAAGTGCTGGGATTAAAGGTGTGCGCCACCACTGCCCGACTCTTAGTTTTGAATCGATGGTCATACGAATTCATTCTATTTACTGGAAAATCAAAGGAAAATATTTTAGGCTCCTGTAACTAGAAACTCAAAAGGTGGATTCAGCTGTCTCTCAGTTCAGCTTGCTAATGTTTGGCTGGCCTCTTTCCTGTGGCAAGAAAAAAAATAAAAAAATGAGATTTGCTGGTAGCCAAAGTCAGCAGCTTCCTCGTTGCCTGGACTCCTCAGAAGGGAAGCTTTCTGTCCTAGTATAAGTCGCAGGGAAGATTCTGATTGGATAGCCATGGGTCACTTGGCCGTCTCTTACTTCATCACTATAACTGGAAGACATCTTCTGATTAGTTGGAACTGTGTCTCCTGTTACAAATTAACATAAATGTGGACGCTTAAAGCCCTACGACTAGTCTCTTACAGCCCCAGAGGCAGTAATTGGAAGTCATTCTCACCTGATTAAAGTCAAGGTGTCGATGTGGCTACCCATGGAGGAACTGCAGGAGAATTTGCTGTTATGTATTCCAATTTCAAGAGTTGTGTTATTTAAAAAATTTAAAACTATGTTTAGCGTGTGTGTGTGTGTGTGTGTGTGTGTGTGTGTGTGTGTGTGTGTAGAAAAGAGGACTCTTTCCATCACCATATAGGTCCTGCAGATATAACTCAGTCTAAGTCTAGTGGCAAGCAACTGAGCTGAACTCTAGTCAACCCAACGCTTATTCTTTGCAACTCTTGACTCATGGGATTTTCACCTCAAAGATCGCAGAAGCTGAAATTCTTCTATTATCATAAGGCACGGCCTTTCTCTCCTCAGAGTTTAATCTCCTTTGTGCACTTTCTTATTTATACTTGTGAGTACATTTAGGGATCATATTGATAACACTCAATAGTCACTGGTTCAAGATCTGTAACTTAACCACGTCTTCAAGGCCCTCTCTGTCATGTTAAATTATATTTCTGGCTTCCAGGCACTAAGGATATGGATACTTTGGGGGACATATTTACTCTAACACAGACAGATTTTGCTCTCATTCAATGTCAAGACAGAAAAATATTGTAGAAGATGTCAGAGATTGTACCCCCAAGAAGGTGTTTGGGGAACACATAAAAAACACTCTATCAACCAAGGCAGCCATTTTATACTCTATGGAACATCGTTGGTTGTTACCCAAAGTGTGTCTCTCTTTTCTTCCACAGTGATAGCACTTTACTGTCCTGCATGGTCATTTATATAATACTACTCTACTTTTCAATCTTCACTGTAGGAAAGCATGCCTACGTGGCTAAGTTTTTACCAGAAAGGTGTGATTGAAATGATGTGTTCAATTCTTGCATCAGATGTTAAGAAGAGTTGATTTCTCCCTCCACCATCCCCTTTTCCTTTTTCACGGGCTGAAATTCAGTGGTTACTGTGCTGGTTAAGTCTCTGTTGTCAAGATGGCACAAACCTAGAGTTACCTGGGAAGAGAAAACCTCAACTGAGGAAATGCCCAGATCAGAATGGCCTGTGTTCATCTTTGTGAGAGATTTTCTATAATATTCCCTTAATGAGCAAATATTTTGGAGGCTTTTCTGTTTTACCAGCAGTGATTGATGTGGGCAGGTCCAGTCCACTGTGGGTGGCACCGTCCCTAGGCAGGTGGGCCTGTAATGTGTAAGCAAAATAACTGAGCATTGTCCAGCGAGCAAGCTAATAAGCAGCTTTTGCCAGTATCTCCTGCCTCCAGTTTCTGTCTTTATCTCCTGTCCTGTCTTCCCTCAATGATGGACCATGTCCTGAAATGGTAAAGTGAATTTCTCTTCAGGTTGCTTTTGTCAGTACATTATCGCAGCAACAGAAAAGAGAACCAGAAGAGCTGTCTACTTGGCTTCAACTGTGTGTGTGCAGATAACAATAAGACAGAGAAACCTGGACTCCTAAATGGCCCCATGGGGGAGATCCCCTCACTAGCTTTGCTAACCCAGGTAGTTTAACTGCTATGTAAGACCATATGTAATATATTAATAATAATTATAATAATACTTATAATAATTAGTAATCATTATATTACATATAATTAATAATACATTATATGTAAGTTGGATTTTTATTGAAATAATTATTAATAAATAATACAAAGAGCTCCCTATATGTTTCAGCCAGATTCCATCAATAACAGCTCTTTATAAAACTATAGAATAGTACTATAACCAAAATATTAACATTAATATAATAAACAGATATTAAAATGTATATTTATATTATAAATGTAAAAAATTTACTATATATATTTTATAATACAATATAATATTTATACATATTTTATAATAAATATACTATTTATATTATATTGCATGTGACATATTACATGTTATATATAATATTTATTGCATATTATTATATTGTATTTGTATTTATTATAATTTTTATATTATATTATACATTTTTATATTATAAATGTGTGTTTGCATGTGGCTATATGAACATAAACTCAAGTGCCTGAGGATGCCAGAAGAGAGTGTTGTCTCCCCTGGGCCTGCACTCATGGTCTCATGGTCGTTGTGAGCCTCCTGACATGGCTTCTGGGAAATGAACTCAAATCCTCTGCAAGAGCACCAAGCACCCTTGACCGTGAAGTCACCCCTCCAGCCCCACAAACCACATATCTTATCTGTATTTTCTCTTTAACTTGTATCCACTGGTACGTGTGCTCCTTCCTAACCATTTTACCACAGGCACAGGCTTAATGAGCAAATATTTTGGAGGTTTTTCTGTTTTACCAGCAGTTGGACCTTTGCGCCAAGACAAGATAGTAAAACAGCATCCACCAAGAGAGGAAGAAGCGTTGGAGGGAGGATGGTTCTTAAGTGTCCTTTTCATTGCCCTGCAGAATACCTTTGTTCAACAGTAGGCTGGGCTGAGCACCCAGCATCATCCTTAGATCTAGGACGAGGCAGCTGGAAGGAAGACAGTCCCCTCTGAGTAGCAGTGGTGGTTCTATCACCTACTGCAACTGCTATGTAGCAACACGATACAAATGATGCTTGCACCACAAGGAGCATTCTCTGGGAGCCATCTGCTCCTGACTGCCTTGCTTAGAACCTCCTTTAGAAAAGGAGTCATGAGCAACTCTTGCCTCAGTGGGAAGGTATATGGTGACCCCCCCCAAACACATATACGTACACACTCTTGGGAGGGCATGTCTCTTCTCTGGATAGTGTCTGCAATGAGTTCTGGTGTGACTGGACCGAGACCACATCCCTTCCAAGCCCACGACCATGTCTGAGTTCTCGACTTTCCAGAACCAGACCTTGAAGTTAAGAGTCAGTGCGAAAGGGCTGTGTTTTGGTTGTGAAATGTCCCTTGGTCTCAATTGATGGTGATATTCTGGGAGGCTGTGGTACCATGAGGAAGTGAGGTCTAGGTTCAACTATAGGCTACTGGGGTGGACCTCTGAGTAATGTATTCTACTTCTGGATCTGGCTTGGCTTCCTGTGCTTTTTGATCAGTCCCACATGAGAACTCAGTTCTAGAAGCTTCTACCATCATGGACTCATTTTACCTACAATACCTTCTCCACTATAATGGGCTTCATTGAACCATGAGCTCAAACAAACCTTTCCTTAAGTTGCTTCTCAGGCATGCTGTTGTGATGACAGCAAAAGCTGGCAAAACCCATGAGTTTATCTCAGAGGAGATTCTAGCAGGAAAAGGAGACAGATGACTCCCCTGTGGGCCGATGAGTTTGGTCCCTTGGGAGAGCACTAGAGCTAGGAACCAATACCCTCTCAGAGCTATCCTACCTTCCAGGTAGGACCATTTCCTGTTTGTTCACCAGGACAATCTGGTTATGGCTGAGGATGACCTTGAGGTGTACTTACCCTGCCACCTCCAGCATCCCACAGAAAACAATACACATACATGAAGGTGCCTGCGTTTGAAAGTTGAGCATGCGTGCACAGGTGTGGCGACTAGAGGTGGGCCAGTGGGGCACCTGTAGCGTCTGCTACACACAGGAATGTCTCAGTTCTGTGCCCTCTGACTTTACCCCTGCAGATCTGCTCTCTAGTGTCCCCACCGCCCCCCAGGCTCCTGGTTTCTCTGGGCACAGATCCCTGGATTGTTACGGAGAAAGCAGCAGCTGAAGTGAAATCCAGTAACCCCAGTAGGCGGTTTCCTAAAGAGAAGGGAGACCAGAGAAAGTGTGGTAGAAGCCAGGAGCCAAAGAGGCAGGTAGGAGTCTGGTTTGCAGAGTGGTGAGGTGTTATTTCTGCAATGGGATAAAAGAGGAAGCATTCTTTCATGTAGTGCAAGCCATGTTGAATCTGAAGGGGGAGGCCTTGTCCACATGCTGAGACGGTCCAGGAGGATGGAGGGAGATGGAAACAGAGGAAGGAGAAACACAGTGTATCTTTTCTTCAGGTTACCGAACCAATTACCGTAGACTACCAAACACAATCCAAAACCATAACTGGTGAAAGTCCCAGGTCAGAGAGCCAACACAGCTTCCAGGCTTACAGATACTGTCTGCTTGCTGGGTTTGATGTAATGGGAACGATGCTAGCAAGCTTACTGGGCTTTCCTTATAAGGACACTTTTAATGCTGATGACCTAGTCACCCCAGAGCCCCGCCTTTAATACCATCGCATTGCATGAAGACTTTAGTGTATGATTTCAGCGGCGGCGCGAGTATTCAGACCACAGCTTCTCCCTCAGGGGAAAAGCCTGATTGCTTCTCCATGCTCTTCAGAGCAACACCTGCCAACGCTTTCCTGACAGGGTCGGAGAGGCTCCTTCCACCTGCACAAATATGTTCTCCCATGGGCCATATGTTTGGAGATGGTGGTTTCCAAACAGACTGGTGCCATCAGCTGGGAGATGTCACAACTAGTCTTACTTATAAAGAATAGTTCGCTTGCAGTAATGAGCGCGCGCGCGTGTGTGCGTGTGTGCGTGCGTGCGTGCGTGCGTGCGTGTGTGTGTGTGTGTGTGTGTGTGTGCATGCAAGTATGGTGTTTGTATACATGTGTATGCAGGTGTATGCCACCTATATACATGTTCACAGAGGAGTAGGAGGACATCAAGGGCTCTGTTCCATAACCCCCACCTTATTCCTTTGAGACAACATCTTATACTTAACTGGAAACTATGCTAGTAGCCAAGGATCCTCCTGACTCAATCCCCACCTGCCCCCCATTCAGATGTTTGTGGCCTTTTTCTGTGGATGCTGAGGCTCTGAGTTCAGGTCCTCAAGCTTGTGGAAAGCACACTTTTAACCACTGAGGTATCTGTCTCACCCCATGACTTCCCATTTTAAACTTCTAAACATAGAAGAAAGAAATCAAGATTAGAAGCATGGACTTCGTAGTCCGAGCCGAGGAGACCTGGATCCTGGCTGAAATGAGGTGGTGCCTGCCTCCTGACGGACACCCCCTCCACCCCAACTTAGATGTGTAGAGCCAGGTGTAGTGGTACAAGCCTGCAATCTCAGCACTCGGGGGGGGGGGGGAAGAGGCAGGAGGATTGTTGTGAGTTCAAGGCTAAGCAAAAGATTATAAGTGTAAAACGTTCACAGGGGTGTTTATAGCAGCATGATTCTTGGCAGTTCCAAACTGGAAATATCTAGAATGGTGAGTGATGGACAAATGAATCCATGAGTGAGTGTTTTGTGTTCACTTAATAGGATATATTTCAGCCACAAAATGTAATGAACTGCTAGTGTGTGCTACCACATGGACAAGCCATAAAAACATGATCCCCCTGCCCTCATTAGCCAGTTCAAGAGGCCAGACACGGCGGGGGTGGGGGGTGGGGGGGCGGAAGGGAACTACTGACTGCATGATTTCACTTGTAGAATTGGCCAGAATAGACAAATCCCTGAGAAAGAAAGCACATGGGTGGTGTCTAGGAGCTGGGGGTGGGGGTGGGGGGCTTGAGGTGAGGGGTGACTTGAGGGGAGGGAGTATAGTATTTCTTTCTGGGGTGGTGAAATGTAATTTTGGTTATGTAACTTTGTGAATAGGAGTCACTGAATTGAACAAGCAGAGTGAATAGACTGCGTAATGTGCGAATTATACATCAATACAGCTGTCATAAAAATCTTACTACAGTCTCATTCTAATTTCAAGGGTGATTGAGAGGAAGAGGGCGGGATGGCCTATCACCTTGACACGCCCCATTGAAGTAAGTCAAGGGTGTCAAAGTCAGCCTGGGAAAGAGGGTAGGCGCCAACAGCTTGCCTGTCTTGCTCTATTGTCTTGAGGCCACAGTTCTGCCCCCAGGCTCTTCTCTGGCCTCCTTCTTTCTCAGGCTGCAGAGAAAAACCTTAGAGCAGGAAGCAGAGAGAGCTCTGAATAACAAGAGGCTTCTAACTAGCTGGATCAAAAACCAAGAGTTGACTTGAATGGATTTTCACTCTCAAATTACTTCATTTTCTTCCCTCCACTGACTGCAAGGATCATTTTACCCCAGGAGTATTTTAGTCATTGTTGTGACACACACACATCGATAAGCAGCAAGTATTTACTTAGCTCACAGCATCGCTAAATGCTCTTCCTCCTTGGCAACTGTGGCCGTAACAGACAGTGTGCTATGAGGTCCAAGTTCCTTTGCTTTCTGCAACCTGGTGTGTGAAGAGTTCAGGTGGTGTTTCTGGGGGAACTACACGGGTACTATGCTGAGTTGATGTGAAGGTGCCTCTTCGCTCGTGCCTGGCTCATTTACAGCTTGGGTACAGATGTTTCCTGAGGGATTTAGCCGTGTCAGACTCATTGAAACTCCCTTGTTTTAAGACCTCCAGCTCTAGGAAGACTCTTGTCTCCCTTTGTCTCTAAACCGTCTGCTCTTACTCTCTGCTGTGCCCCCTCTCTCTCCTTCCCTCCCTCCCTCTCTCCCTCCTCTTCCTCCTCATTTGCGTTATCATCTCCCTTCCCCTTCCTGTTCTGAGCCCTTCCTTTGGTTCTTTGCCACTTCCCAGTGGGTTAAAACCCAAGACTCAAACATCAGATTTTCTCCTCCATCAGCCACTCTTAAAGATGCCTTCGATTGTTTCATTTTCTCTTAATCATGTTCCCTAGGCTGATGACTCCCAAAGGTACGAGGGCTTGAGAACGGCATTGGTGAGTGTGGAGATGGTCTAGTTTATTCCAGTATCCAGAGGAGGATTTCTAACCCCCACATACCCTGGGTGTTGGCCACACTATCTCCATACCCTGTTTTTTTCTTGACTCTCAGATTATTTAGTCTTGTTATGTAGTCTCATGGGCTCGTTTGAAAAAAAAAGATTGATTTTGTTTTTCATTGATGTGTGTCTATGTGAATGTATGTGTGTGCAGGGGTCCTCAGAGGCCAGACGACATGGTTAGATCTACAGGAGATGGAGTTGCAGGTTGTTATGAGGTGCCAGATGTGGGTGCCGGGAACGGAATTCCTGTCTTCTAGAAGAGCAGTGAGCAGTCTTAAGCACGGAGCAATTTCTCCATCCCTCACATCTCTTTAAAAAAAATTTATTATTTTTTTTTGGGGTGTATGGAATATGCTGTGGTATGCAGGTAGTAGTCAGAGGACAACTTGTGGGGGACAGTCAGTTCTGTCAGGCTTGGCAGCAAGTGTCTTTTCTTACTAAGTTATCTCATGGGCCCCACCTCCTCTACAACTTCCCTAGTTTCATGGTGGCTTCCTAAGCAGGGGGACACTTCAGAGTGACTGCAAGGTGGATATGAGAGAACGCAGGACCAGAGTCTTTTAGACAACCCACCCATAGGCCACACTTCAGCTACATCTTCTCATTCCTTCCTCCACTCCCAGGTGCAAGGTACCTTCCCTTGGCTCATTCCCCTCAAACTATGGAATGAGGGTAAACTGAGTCAGAGAACTGGAGATTGGGCCAAGAAGTGGGGTGATTCATGGAGAATCAAGAGAGGGCCACCAGGGGCCACCAGACCTTGGAGATGTTGAAGGGATAAGAGAAATAGAGAAAAGGCTTTCTGCCTCACTATGAGTGGTTCTGTGGAGAGGGGGCCTGGAGGTCCAGAGAACACTGCAGTTGGTGCTGAGGCAGGGGAGGGATGAACAGGGGAGGGAAGTCTAGCATGTCTCTTCTGCCGATGCCAAGGCTTTGTATCTAGGGCCAATTTAGTTTAATTTTGAACTTTGTTTATGTGTGTGTGGCGGGAGGGGGGCCTGGAGGTCATTGATTTTGTGGTCCTCTTCCTCATTCACTGGTTATGATTTTGAGACAAAGTCTCATATTGAACCTGAACTTGCCATTTCAGTCAGCCCGGCTGGCCAATAGCCCCCTGTATCTCTTATCTCCACCTTGCAAGTGTTGGGGTTCCAGAGCTGCACTGGCATACCTGACTTTTATGTGGGTGTTGGGATCTGAACTTAGATCTTTATGTTTACACAGCAAATACTTTATCCCAGCCCCAAGCTATTTCCCCACCCCAGCAGAGACTATAATTTGTTCTGGAGTGTCCCACCCATTTACTTGTCTCTCTGCTGCAGGTGAACTGAAAGAGCGTGGCTACTTAGGGCATGTAACCAGAGTTTATAACCATAGCAGGTTATGTGGGGCAAGAGTTCAAACCTGCTATTGCATACCAGGAACTCTAGGTAATGAAAGTCTGTGTCAACTCAAAGACGTTTCTTATAAAGTTAGAGTGATTTATAGCTTATACTATCAGAGGTTGGGCACATGGGAGTAAAACATTAGTGCATGGATATAGACCAATTCCAACCAAGGAGTGGGACTTGATCCCACAAGCCCCAACATAGGAGATAATCAAAATGGGAGCATTGACATGTCTCTCTACCCATAGGTGAGGACAGTACTCAGTCCTCAATGAGTCTGGAGTCATGGATAATAATAATAATAATAATAATAATAATAATAATATCCATGCAATATATATGTATATGTAATGCATATGTAATATATATTTCCTCCTGTCCTATGACCAACATATATGGTGTCTCCAAGTTCTAGTGAGCAACCAAGAGCAATGATAATATCTTGTATTTTTTTTGGGGGGGGGGCTCCAGGATGCCCCTGGCCAACACCTTGAGGGATGTATCTTATACCTGGTACTGGGCTTTTTATTTAGTGATAAGACACTTAGGAGAGAAAGGGTTGATCCCGGTTTGTGATTTTGGTTTTGGGTCATATTCTTGCACAGTAGGGTAGTCACAATGGTGGAAGCTTGAAGCCCACAGTCTGTAGCCACACCAGGGAGTGGAGAGAAATGCATGCACTTTAGCACTCAGTCCAAACAAAGAGAGTGGAGGTGGAGTCTTCCCATATCAATGAACAAAATCAAGTTAGTTCCCCAAAGACACGTTTTCAGGCCAACCTTATCTTGGTGGTCCTCCCTGAGACTCTCTTCCGGGGTGCGTCCAGTTGACAGGCAAGGCCAATCACCACAGGATGATGTAATTATACAAGGATGCAATAATGGTAGAACTAGGGAGTTGTGGAAAGTGGTTGAAACCCAAGCAGGTGGTGGCTCGGGCCAGGAGAGCTGCCATGGAGGTGGGTAGAAGCAGTCGGGCAGTGGCTACCAAGACTTGTTGAAGGACCAAGTGTGGGTTGAGTCACAGAGCTGAGTGCAAGGAGTCCAGAGCCTCCATGCTTTGTGGCTACAAGGAGGCAGGCAGCTGCCCTTGCTGAGGTGACGGAAGCTGTGGGTGACATAAGCTCAAGACATGGTGGGGAGAGGGAGGGCTGGCAAATGGTAACTTCAGAATAGAGGGAGAAGAGAAAGGTGCAAACAGAAGGGAGGGAGCTGAGAGAATGTACCGAGGGAGGCTTAGGAATGTACCCGGGAGGTGATGGGTGGGACTAAGGGCCTTGTGAGAAGGTAGGGCTGTTTTTTTCTGCCATCTGTGCTAAGGTGATTCTGTGAGTTTCCAGGAATGCTCTATCATCGACTAAAACCAGGTAGCTTAAACATCCAGAATACATCCTCTTACAGTCTGAAATCAACATGATGGCAGGTCCGTGGCCCCACTGAAGGTTCTAGGAGAAGCTACTGCCCTGCCTCTTCCAAGCTGCAAGCTCCAGGAGTCAGACCAGGACACTGTGTCTTATCTTTGCCTGTATCTCTCTATGCAGCCTTTGCTCTGAGTCTATCTCTGTCTTCTCTTCACATTTATTATTTTATTATTATTATTACACGAGTGTTTTGCCTACATATATGTATGTGTGCTATATGCGTGCAGTACACACAGAGGTCAGAAGAGGTCACTAGAAATCAGAAACCCTAAAAAAAACGAGTCAGAGCCACTTATGAGCCAGCATGTAGGTGCTGAGAGCTGAACTCTGGTCCTCTGTAAGAGCAAGGAGTGTTCTTAACCGCCTTCCATTCCCTTTCAGACCTTTATGAAGGAACATGTCATTGGGTTGAAGCCACACTAATCCAAAGCCATTTAGACCCCTAATTTCATCAGCATGATCCTCATTATCCAGTAAGGCCCCCGGCACAATGAACAGTGCCATCATTCCATTCACGTTAGAATTGCCTGTCAAGACCTCTTTCCTAGTGTTCATGAGTCTCATTCCAACTCACCAACATCAAAGCCAGGAGGAAGAGCAGCAAGCTTGGCTTTGCACCTACAAATTCTGTTTTGAAAAAAAAAAAAAAAAAGGTGAGTGAGGTTGAGTTTCACCTTAAACCCAGGGTGTGGAGGAGGCCACGGCAGGTGGATCTGTGCAAAGCAAGCATCTTGGGACTTGAGCCGGAGCGTCCCGGGACTGGGAGTTTGAGCCAATCTCAGACCTGGAAGTAGAGGAGCTCCAGCTGATCATCTGGGGTTTTAAAGACATAAAATACGATCTCACCATATATGCTACTTTGTAACATGATTTCCTTGCTTTAAAAATATTGCCAACATTTTCCCAGGTCATTAAATATTCTTCAACTAAGCGTGCTTTTTTTTTAATGGTCACATAGCCGTCCATCAAATGAAAGTACTGCTGTTTATATAACGAATCCCTTATGGTGCTCCACTGGGGCTGTTTCTACATTATACATATGATAAATACCACTGAGATGAACAACTTCTGTTATAAATCCCCATGCACATCTTTGATTATTTTCAAATGGGCTCATTTTTAAATAACCACGAACCATGAGTTGATGGTTTGCCATAACAATTTCTGCTCACAGTTTTCTTTATGAATGGAAACTTCTCCTTCCCACAGAAATGAAAAAAAAAAAAAAAAAAAACATGGGTGAAAAGTTCTGGGAACATCTGGCTTATGGCCTGACACAGTTTTGCTATTCAGCTGGGCTCCCAAATTTTGAAATGTCTTATCTCTAATCATTTCCCCGCAGGTTTCATCTTCCTTCTGGAGACTCAGGCATGAGGCCTCCTGTTGGTCTGGAGCCACGCCTACCAGAGAAAAGCAGGCCTGAGGTTTGTTTTCCCTCAGTATAGAATTATTTCCTCAGTGTTCAAGATTCAAGAAAGAGGGAGAGAAAGCATTAAGAAGGATGGAGTGGGAGTTTTTGTTGAGACAGAAAGGACTCCTGAGATAAAAGATCCTTTTGAAATGGTGACATCCTTTTACCTGGACTATCCTAGTGAACAAGATAAGACACTGTGTTTGTGTTGGTTATTATCTTATCTCTGTGAAAAACATCTGATAAAGCAATGGAAGGGAGGGATGGAGGGAGGAAGAAAGAGAGGGAGAGAGAGGGGGAGGGAGGAAGAAAGGGAGGCAGGAAGGGCTCATTCTGGCTCACTGCCTGAGGATAAAGTCTACCATGGTGGTGAAGCCATGGCCAGGATCATCTCAGTGAGAGAGAGAGAGAGAGAGAGAGAGAGAGAGAGAGAGAGAGAGAGAGAAGAATGAATTTCATGTCAAAATGAAGAGGGAAGCTATAAGCTCTGAAGACCATCATTGTAATAAAGTCAATGCTGTCTTACAGAAACCCAGTACAATTCCTTGAGCAACACTCATCATCTTTTCAAGGACCAGTGAAAAATGAAATACGTGCTCAGAACCTCCAAGATGGAGAAGCCACAGTCCCTTTACAGTGGCCACAACCCATTGACATCTCTGTCTGGACAAATGGCTGCTCCAGCATGGTGTGCAACACAGAAGAAGCTTCTAATCTACTTCCCTGTCCCATCACAGGAAAAGGCTGGCAAGATGTCTATCCATCTCCTTCCTCCATCCTGGGTAGGATTCTAATTCTTTCCCCATGTTCTTGGAAGGAGAGACAGTGGATATAAAATTCAAAAAGCACAAGGCAGAGACTAAGAAGAGAGAAGCATCTGAACATGCAGGCAGAACATTATTTTTTTTTTTTCTTCTTTTGGTGGATGTTGCTGTCTTCTTGTGGAGCTAGGTAGGTGGAGAAGCCTTGTTGGTCTCCGAGTGGCTAAATCAGAATAGAACTGGAGGTCTTCAGGCTGGCCTTCCACCATCACCTCTGTCCTGACTTGTGACATTGGCACAGCACTGCCATTGTGTGTGAGTGTGAGCCTTGCTCTCTCACACACTTTAGCAAGGAGACATAGTGATTACACAACCCTCTGCCTACAATGGGGCCTCAGTAAACTGCTGATGGAAAAGGCAGGGGATTAAAAACTGATGAGCTGGTGAACGAGTTGCTGTTTAATTGCAGAGGCTTGTCCCATCCCTTCGCCATGCCTTTATTTGTGGATTAACAGAGCTATTTAGCAAACAAGAGGCAAAGTTCACATGCGAGGTCTCTGCCAAAAGCAGCTGCCATCCACAGGAAGAAGATGTAAGTCGGGGTGATTTTGTGTCTGATCTGACTTGCCAGGAAAGATGAGGCTTCTGAGGTTAGAAGTTATCTACTGGGGCCCTGTTCTAGGTTCTGTACTAAACGTTTAACCATCTCAGGAACGAGTTCCATCTTCCTGGTAGGATCAAAACTGAGTTCACATTCCAAGGCCCCAGAACCAACACCTGTCCTGCTCATTCAGATGATTCATGTTGGTCTGTTACCCAGTGAAGGATGTAAAGAGGGAGGATGTTGTTGTCCCGTCATCTACACTTAGGCACACAAGTCATGTGTGCTGCTCGTCTCGACGTAATTGGCTGTGTGCAGCTTGCCCTCTCCTTGTTCCCTTATCATTCTAAATTCCAGGTCAGCATCCAGGAGGGGACCTGACTGCAAAAGCTGACTCGGGACCCTGAAACCAGGTGACCAGGATAAGACTCAGTCATCAACTCTCTTCCTTAACCCCCTGTGTCAAGTGTGATTGGTCAATGCAACAGCCCACTCTGACCGCCCTGGCTTTGTGTCCCCATTCTACAAAAATGTAGTACAATTTCCCTTAGGGGATGCTGTTCAGGTCCTGTACTGACTGCCTCCCTGAGCTCTCAGAAAATCAAGCGTTCATTTTTGTGCTTCCGTTTCTGAGATGAACTTTCTCAGCTTCCACCATGAACCAACAGCCTCAAATGACAGACATGTTTATGCATCTAACCCTGCCCCCCACCACCTCTAACACCCAGGTTATGTACCGATAGTCATTGTCTCTATGCATGTAATCACAAGTTGTCACTTCTGGGTTCTTCAGTTACCTCCCTTCAGTGTGAGTTCAGATTCAAGTAGGTGGCATCTGATTGTGTATCCTGGAGTCCTTGGGTTCTGTTGTGGAGACTTTGGATAACCTCAGTAGAGAGGGAAAACCCAGTTTTTGGTGCTCACACTTCTCCTCCCAGCTTTAATACAAACACCCAAGCTTTTCTCCTTGACCCCTGCTCTTCCTAGTTGAGGGAGAGAATCTGCGTCCATGGCTTTAAAAGTCAGGAAGAAGCCCCAAGTGATAGGGTGGACAGGCACAGGCAGGCTCAGGGTGTGGCACAGTGAGTAGTGCAGGGAGTGACTGCTCCCCAGAGGTCCTTTCCTGACCTGATGGTCCCCTCTCACATCCATTTATAGCAAGTGCCCACCCCCACATCTTTGTCTCACTGGGGTCATAGGTAATCTCTTTATTAAGTTCCGGTCCAGTTACTTAGTTAAAATCCAGGAAAATGATTACCTCAAATCACAGCAAAGGTTTCTAGGAGGAATACACAGAAAGAGCTTGGAATACTAGAAAGTGACAGTATAAATGCTCGCCAACCTTAAGAAAGGACACAGCCCCTTATCACAAGTCAATCCAGATTTGGATGTCATCTCTGAGCATCCTTGACACCACGCGAGCCTCCATAGGTTAGATATTCCTAGAGAGGCTTCTCATACACACCAGGAGCCCCACTCCCTCAACTCCTGTCATTTTTCAGAGAGGAAGAGAACAAAGGAAAAAAAAAGCCGTATAGACACCATAGGCTACAGGTAAATCTGGTCTTCACATGGGTCCTTTAAAAATCAGTGTGGGTAACCCCAAAGAAGGAAGTTATGGGCTGGGTGATGGCTTAGCAGGTAAAGTGTGACCATCCAACACAAGTAGGATGACCTGTGTTGGGTTCTCAGAATTCACATAAAAAGCACATGGGTGTTGTACCACCTTCAGCCTACAGTGAGTCCTGAGCAAGCCACTGATAGAAAAGGCAGGGGATTAAAAGCTGATGAGCTGGGGTAAAAAGCTGAGCGTGGTAGTGTGCGTCTATAATACCAGACTTTGGGGTATGTGTATGTGGGGGAGACAGGTAGATCCCTGAAGCTCATTAGCCATCCAGCTTAGCCAAATAGAAGACCTTCATGTTTAGTGAGAGACCATGTCTCAAAAAAACAAAAACAAAAACAAAAAAAGCCAAAAACCAAAAAACCCAAAACAACAAACAAAAAAATGAAGGTAGAAGGTGATAGAGGATGATGCTTGCTCATAACCTCTGACCTCCACACATGCTTACATGTACCTGAGTGCACATGTGTGCAAATACACACACAGAGAGAGAGAGAGAGAGAGAGAGAGAGAGAGAGAGAGAGAGAGAGAGAGAGAGAAAGTGGAGGTCACCAGGAATTAATGCAATGATCCAATAAATAGCTAAGTCCCACTAGCCTCTGTCTGTGTTCTGATGGGCTACTCACACTGGTAACCAGAATGCATAAACATAATGACTCCGCACTCCAGCCAGGGATTTGACAAACTCTCCTGGCAAAGTAAAGGCACAGTATATGCTTAACACCAGCTTGTGAAAGGCTTCTCATGCTGGCCATGTTTGCTTGGTAATTGCTGATTTTTACTGGCCTTTCTCCCTGCCTGGATCCTAAGCTTATTGAGAGAAGATACCATGTTTCTTTTATTCCCCTTGCATCTGGGTTCAGAACTTGGGGCTGGAGAGATGGCTCAGTGGCAGAAAACCTAGAACAAGGTCTGAGGCTTAATTCCCATAACGAAAAGGCGTGGGGCATGCACATGTCAGTGGGTGCTGGCTTAATGACTGTTCCCTTCAAACACGCAGAAAAGCCTACCGAAGGGCTGAGGGTGTAGGTTGGAGGTAGAACATATTCCTAGCAAGTGAAGGGATCCAGGTTCCATCTCAGGTGTCATAAGAAATCAAAACAAACACAATCTTTGAGAGATATGGATCTCTGAGTTTCTTCAAAACATGGCGCTGAAAGGGAGAACAGAGACTAATCTAAGTAACATATAATTTTAAAGATTTCATTTTAATGCAAGCAAAACACCTTACAAGGGCATCAACTGATTTTTTTTTTTTTAACCACAAGGAGTTTTAAAAAGACTTAAGGATGTTCTTTCTGGAAACTACGGACAAGTCATTAGGATCAAACTTCTTGTAGCTCATGAAACAAGAACAGGCAAATGATTCTGTGGGCAAAGCGTTGGTGGAGTAGCCTAGTTTGCTTCTAGTTGTGATGATAAACGTCAGGACCAAAAGCAACTTGAGTGGGAAGGGATTTGTCTGGCTCTCAGTTTAAGGTCCATAATCTGTGAGATGCCATGCCAGGAATTCAAAGCAGTCACCTAGAGGTAAAAACTGAAGCAGAGATCATGGAGGAGTGCCACTTACTGGCTTGCCTCCTCTGGCTTACCCAGCTCAGCTATCTTTCTTATGTAGCCCAGGCTCACCTGCCTAGGGGTAACACTTGCCCACGGTGGTCTGGGTCCTCCTACAAAAGTCAATAATCAAGAAAATGCCCCCACAGATGGGCCCACAGGTCAATCTTACAGAAGCAATTCCTCACTGAGACTCTGTCTTCCCAGGTATTAACTATGTTTGGGTCGAGTTGAAAAAAAAATCATGACATATACAAGCCTGAGAACCTGAGTTTAGATCCTTAGGATCCACACAAAGCCAGATGAGGCAGTGAATATGTGTAACTCTGGATCTTCTACTGAGAGATGGGAAGTGGAGAATTTCTGGAAGTTCTTGGGTTAGCCAGCCTAGAGTACACATCAGATGAACTACAAGTAGACTGTGTCTCCAACAAGGTGGAAGGTGAAAACTGACCTTTACTTTTATGTTGTAGCTCATATCACTTACATACATGAACACATGTGTGCATACAAACACATGCATGTACACAATACACATGTGTATACACACATGCCTGCACATACACACATCACACACATGCATGCACACACACATGCAAACACATACACAGATACATGCACACACATATATACACACATGCACACACATACACACACATACATGGACACAAATGTACACATACACACACACATATATACACACATGCACACACACAGATTTTCAAAAGAGTTTGTGAAAAAAGCAAATTCAAGTATTTTAAAATTTCCCTCAAATGGCATGAAAATGCTGCAAGAGATCAGTTGCCAACCAGGAATTCTATACCCAGTGAAAATATCCTTCAACAGAGAAGATGAATTGTCATTTTCAGCAAAACAAAAACTGAGCAGTTTAATCTCTAAGTTTAATCTTAAGGAAACACAAAGGGAAAGTGGTTTTGGCAGTAAGCTTGGAGACAAACAAGGAAATGAAATGCAACAAGGGGCAATAATTTGATAGGAAACTAACAATTGTTGACTGTATACAAAGAAAGACAACAAAAGTGGACAGGTTTGATGTATCTGGATAATTAGAATTTGTGACACAGTGGCATATAAGAGTGTCTTGGTGGTGGCATGCTTGTCCTGAATCCCCCACTGAGAGTCTAGGGGTTTGGCTCAGCAGAAGGGTATTCCAGAGCCTGAGCAAAGCTCTGGACTCCATTCCTACTACAGAACAACAACAAAGAATGAACCTATTTTCTGACTGTTGTGTTTTGATCAGATCTCCTTTATCATGAATACACAAAAAGAAAGAGGAATTTTTGTGTGCTGCTGGGGGTGTGGAGAGGGAAGCTAGTACTCTGTACCTGCTGTTCTGGTGTGGTGCTGCTGGTCAGCAGTCCCATGGCTTCTAAGTGTCCAAAGGTCCTGGCTTATCTAGGAAGGGAACAAGCATACCAGGTCATGACAAGCTTCTCCATAATCATCAAAAGAAGTGCAAATAACTCAGAAATGTCAATATAATGAGAGGAGTGACTGGAACACAGAGCAATAAAAAACTCCTTCAAGGGAAGGCCAGAAAGTAGAAAAGTCATAGCAAATGTTCAAACAGACAGTGGATTTAAATTAAATACACTGATATTTATATTAAGTGTAAATGAATCAATTTAGTGCAAAGACCATTACCATTTTAAAAAAATATTTATTTTATTTGCATTTGTGTGTGATTTCGTGGAAGAGAGAGACTCTGTGTGTGTGTACACATGTGTGTGGGTGCCTGCAGAAAAAAGTGTTAGATCCCCAATCACAGGTGGTTGTGAGCTGCCCAGTGAGGGTGTTGGGGATTGAACTTGTATCTACAAGAGCAGCAAATGCTCTTAACCACTGGGCCATTTATTTAGTTCCTCAAATTGGATTTCACAAAAATATTTTTGGATAGAGAGAGGAGGCAGGGAGAGCGAGCACACAGATGTATAATTATTTATTCACTTATATTTCGGACAACTTTTTATATGAATTACAGTTTAGAATAACAAGTTAAAAATGATATGAGAATACCTATAACACCTGGAATTTAGCTTAGATTTTTGTGGGTAGTGGTGGATGTAGTGTATGTGTGTATGTTTGTCTCGTTGTGAGTGTGTCTGTGTGTGTTTGTGTGTATGCATGCACATGTAAGTGTGCATAAGTATCTATGTGTACATGTGTATGGAGGTCAGAGATCAATGTCCAGGTCTTCTTCAATCATTCTCTACATTATTCTGTATGGAAATGTCTCCCATTGAACCTAGAGCTCGTTAATTTGGTTGGGCTGACTGACCAGTGAGATGCAGGGATGCACCTATCTCTGCCTATCCAGTGCAGGGATTACAAACACACGCCATCATGCTGAACATTTTAGGTCAGTTCTGGAGTTCTGGACTCACGTCCTCATGCTCTTGTGGCAGGCTCTTTGCTGTTGGAGCACCGTTCTCTGTTTCTTCCTCACTGTGTAGAATAAAGAATTGCCCAAAATATAATATTCATAAAATTATAGTTGAATATATGAAATTCTCACCATCCCCTGGGTGTTCAAAAGGCACGTGTTCTCAACAACATTGCCCTCAAATTTCTGAGATTAACACACGGACCAGCCTGTCCTTGTGTTAGCCATTGGGTCAGGATCACAGTGATATATGTGCACTGTATGCTCAGTGAATTACCATGTGTCACTCACTATATCAAAATGCTACCCAGCACCCGCAGCATCATTATCTCAGTGGTGTTGGGACTTTTGGGCCTGTGGCTTAGGAACTCAACATTAGAGCCAATACATTCTACCTTGTCTAAGGAACATTTGAGAGGATGAAGGGCATCATCTGCTTGGAACAGCTACTGTGTTTCAGCATCTGTAAGATGTCTGTATGTGGATCCCAAATGGGAAAGGAAAACAAGTCACATCAAGTGCACCAGAGGGAACTCCACCTTGTCCAGAATCACTGGCAGTAATGAAGATGGCCACTTGGTGGGGATGTTTCAGAGGGAAGCCCTACTCTAAGGGAAGTTACTTCTGCACACTGCCATCCAGGCTCAAGAGTCATGGATACCAACCAACTGTACATTTGCAGATTCTTAGTGTTTTTTTTTTGTTTTGTTTTTTTTTTTATCGTTGCTCAGTTTGGGAAATCCTTTTCTTTGGTAACTGTGATGGTTAAGTTCCATTGTCAACTCTGACAACTGTGGAAACACACTTCTGGGGTGTCTATGAAGGTGTTTCCAGAAAGGTTTAGCTGAGGTGGTAAGGCCCATTCTGAATGATGGCAGGATTATCTTTGGGCTGGGGACCCCTACTGAATGAGGTGAGCCCAGCACCGGCGTTCATCTCTCTCTGCTTCCTGACTGTAAATGCCACGTGACCAGCTAACTGCCTCATGCTCCTGCCACCACGCCTTCCCTGCCATGACAGCCTGTATCCCCTCAAACTGTGAGCCAACATAAACTGTATCCCCTCAAACTGTGAGCCAACATAGACTGTATCCCCTCAAACTGTGAGCCAGCATAGACAGTTCCTTCCTTCAGTTGCTTCTTGTCAGTTATTGTGTCACAAAGTGAAAAAGGTAACTATTATAATAAGTTATCATCTTTAGAAAGTGTCTTCAAAAAGGCTTCTCCACCCTCAGAAGGTCACAGTGCACTGACCCAGGGACATCATTAACAAGAATGATGAGATTCATCATCCCTTGTCCTTGAGAAGTTGTACAAAAGCTTATCAGATATAGGGACACTTACCATGTAAGACTGGTCTTGAAGGCAGTTCCAGGTCAAAACAATGGGGACAAACTAGAAGACCTGATGCCACAGGTAAGAAAAGGAAGTCCTTGCTGAGGGGTTGTGTGATTCTCAGCTAGACAAAGACCCTGACAGTCCCCAGGGAAAGAAAGAATTCTAGGATCAGAAGGACATGAGTTAGGTTTTCATCTGCAAACTACAATTACACAATGCTCACAGCACTGTGGGCTTGTCCTTGACCTCAGGAATCACTTTCTAGAACTGGAGATCTCAACCTTCCTAGTGCTGAGTAAGACCTTTGAACACAGTTCCTCATATTGTGGTGACTTCCAACCATAAAATTATTTTCTTGTTGCCACTTCATAACTGTAATTTTACTACTGTTATAAATCATAATGCTGTGTTTTCTGATGATCCTGGGTGACCCCTGTGAAAGAGTTGTTTGATTCCCCAAAGGGTTCGTGACCCAGAGGTTGAGAACCACTGCTCTAACGGGAAAAAAAAAAAAAACCAGAAGAGCATTTCTCAGAATAAACAAACCAGTCCAGAATTATTAACTGAGTTAAGTGTGACAGAAAGTATGGGTTCGGGTGGGGTCTGAGCAGGTGACACTCAAGCTGACCTCATGGGAAAGATTTGGTGGGGTATGAGCATGTGACACTTGAGATGACATCATGGAGAGGGTGCTAAGGGAAGAGTGGGGTGACAAATTAAGTAGAGAAACAAGGGAACAAGAAGAGACTGGGGAAAGTATCTCTGCTGCCATGTGGAAAGGGCTGAGAGGATGTGAACCTTTGAATCAGAGAAGGAAAGCACCCTCTGTTCATAACTGTACACCAGCACCAGGCTTGGTGGAAGAACCAGGTCAGTCCTTCAATTTTCAAAACATACCTATGGAAGAGGACCATCTCCAACCTCCATTCTACCGAGTAGGAAATAGTCTAGAATGGCAGGCAACCTGCCCAAACCTTTAAATGGTGGAGCCATTGTACAGCCCCCTTTTTATCTTAGGTTGAGAACTATCTCTGCTTCAATTTCTGTGTTGTACGAAGTTAGCTTTCCCCCAGTTACGTGAGCTGCCTGAGAAAAAAAGAGTCGCCCGACCTCAGGTGAGCATGAGCCTGTCAGAAAACCCACACAAGCATGTTTGGTCCCGCTCTGGTACAGAAGCCACAGTGCCAATGTCCTGAGAAAAGAACCAAAGCTAGTCCCGTATGCCCATGTGGAAGACCCCTGGCAATGGTTCCCCCACCCATCAAATATCAGTCTGTGCAGTCAGCATTAGGATGGGATGGGGTCTGTGGAGGGAGAGAGGAAATGTTTAAAGCTACTCAAGAATTCCACAGCCCCATGGCTCTAAGCTTGCAGGGCTAGAGCCAGGTGTCTGTGAGGCTGGTTGGTAGCAGAGATAACTTGCTACCACCCAACACTGGTCTCTCATGCAAGCTCTGTTGACTCCCACGATGATCCCACTCCACAGTGTAGCTCACAGGTTCCTGCTTCTTAACCTTTTTCCCTTGGCCCTTGAACTAGCCTGGGTCCGGAGCTGTCCTGCCTCATCCTCCATTGACAGTGGCACTGGCCCCAGGCAGACTCTTCTGAGTTGCATCTGAGCTAGAAGCTGATTCCCCCGACTCCCCATCCAAGGCCCCATTTGTCTTCCTACAAGCTATGCCACTGGGTAGATCCTGAGCAAACCCTGTTTCCCTGTACATCTGCAGTACCAGACTCCTCCCACCACCCCTGCCCCTCTGTGCACCTTCGTTCTAGAACGAGCCTGTATTCGAAGTGGTGCTGTGTTCTCCCAGACCTCCTGCCTCGTGTTCTCTTTCATTTAAACATGCGGCTCTGCAGCCTTTCTGAGGTCCTGTCTAGGGTTCCAGGTGGGGCACAGTGTTATTGACAGGTGAAGAGACAGCATCCCCCAGCCAAGATGACCTCATCCTTAACAACCGTGGAAACGGAAATGGGTTTAAATATGAGCCACCTGAACACAACGTGAGGGCTCATCTCTCTCCAGTTTTCTTAGTGTCCAGCACCTCTCCTAGGCAGACGCCAGTAAGCACCATACCCATCAAACTCAGTGCGAGCTCCCCTTGGCCATCAGTATTGCAACTGGTGGGGTGTGTGTGTGTGTGTGTGTGTGTGTGTCGCAGGTGTGCATGTGCAGGTGTGTACAAGGGCATGTGGTATACTGTACCTGAATACGTGTGTGTAGGGACTGAACTGTCTCTCCGGTTCTTACAGAATGACTCCAGAAGCTGGTGAGTCACTGGTGTGTGTGGATTCAGATTCCTTGCTCTTGGATAAAGTACAGCCTCTCCCAGCCTGAATTTTCTTGTTTACGAGCCAGCTCTGACAAAGGATTGTGTAAGATGCAAGCCAGGCAAAAGGAAGAACAAGCACAGGAGGGGCTGTTTTTCTGTGTTTGACCTAAAGTAGACAGTGGGTGGTTCAAAGAGCATTACCAGGGATCTGCCTGCTTGACTCTGCTGCTGCACTGTTTCGGCTCCTGATCTCTCTAGTCTCAGATTGCCTCTCATGGCCACAGGAACAGAAACGTTGTAAGGACATCTTATTCGAAGACTGAGACCTACTATCCATCCAGAACAGAGCCTCCAACAGAGTAGACTGAGTCAGAATTGAGCAAAGCACTGGTCACGAGAAAGTTCTGACAGCCTCTCTCAGTTCGATTGTCATCGCCATGGTCTCCCCCTGGCACAACTGCCCTCTGGAAAAGACGCAGGCACCTCCCATATGCCTCTAAGGAGTTGCCTCCTTTTGGTTCATTGAGACTTTAACCTGTGTCCGTCGGCAGTAATCCTCCAGATGCAGGCCAAATCAGGAATGCTTTCTTCTTAGAGTCCACCTTCCAAGCTTCACTGATTACCTGGATAACACGCAAACACACACACACTCACGGCCACACATACAGAGGCACTCGGAGTTAGCAAAAGAACTCAACAAACACAGAGAGGGCGCATCCAAAGGAGATTGTCTTCTTGTGGTTCCAACTCTGTCAATCATTACCTGAGTAAACATCTCCCAGGTGGGAAGGTGTGTGTGCACGTGTGCGCACGGGTGCATGTGTGTATGATGTGTGTATGTGAATGTCTGTATGCACATGTGTATGATGTGTGTGTATATGTGTGTGTTCATGTGCCTGTATGTATGTCTGTATGTGCATATGTATGATGTGTGTATGTGAATGTCTGTATGTACATGTGTATGATGTGTGTATGTGAATGCCTGTATGTACATGTGTATGATGTGTGTATGTGAATGTCTGTATGTACATGTGTATGATGTGTGTGTATATGTGTGTGTGTTCATGTGCCTGTATGTATGTCTGTATGTGCATATGTATGATGTGTGTGTATGTGCATGTGTATGATGTGTGTATATATTTTGTATGTGCATGTGTGTATATGTGTATGTCTGTATGTGTGTATATTCGTGTATGTATGTGTGTATATTTCTGTGTGTGTGCATGTGTGTATGTATGTGTATGTCTCTGTGTGTGTATATTTGTGAGTGTGTACATGTGTGTGTGTGTGTATTTGTGTGTGTATGTGTCTGTGTCTGTGTGCGATCATGTGTATGTGTTGAGTGCCTTAGGGGAATGAACAGGTATTTATATCCCAGAGCATAGTTTAAATTACCTCCTGGGAGTAGCTTCCCCTATCACTACCTTTAACATGCTAGTTCAAAGGGTGCGGGGGCTGTTGCCCCCCCCTCCCCTCTCGCCTCTCCCTTCATATAAGCCGGGCTGCCTCCAGCCAGCTTTTGCACTCACACTACTCACTGGTCCAGAGCAAGTGAAGGCCAGTGGAGAATGAGCCCGTTTTCCTCTGAGTCAGCATGGCTCTGCTTGGCTGCCACTGCAGTGCTGGGGGGCATGCTTCTCTGCAAATCCCGGAGTCCAGGGCAGCTGCGGAGCCAGGTGGTGTGTCTCGCTGGCCTCTGGGGAGGTGCTTGCCTGCTCAGCCTGTCCCTCCTCTGCAGCGTGTTCCTTTTATCGGTGTCCTGCTTCATCCTGTATATGAGTTCATCTGACCAAGACTTGTTACCTGTGGATCAAAAGGCTGTGCTGGTGACAGGTAAGTGGCCAGCATTGTTGTGATTGTCCGGAGGAGAAGGGCCTGACCCTCTCTGCCTCCTCGGGACTCAGTTTTGGCTTGAGTGTGAAATGCTGACAGTTTTGAGTGAATGACAGACAGCGCATAGCCCAGTGGTTCTCATTGATTTTTTTTGGGTGTCCTTTGGTTTGGTAAGACGAAACGTGACAATTGCTCAGGGTCACAGATCTATACAATGAGTGTGTTAATTTCCTAGAAGTAAATATTAACAAGTAAAATGTATCATTTCATGCATGTCTTTGTACCAGAAAGCACCGGACAGACTTCTTCAGGCTTAGTCAGTATTCTGTTCTGAGGTGACTATTTATCTAGATCCTAGGCGTGGTCACCCCTGTATGTATGAAAATAAGGTGGCCAGCCAGCTTCGGCACACGACTGTATGTCTAAGGAGACCACTGTGCTTGGAGTCTAATTTGCTGGGCTGCTATCCTGAACCAGGAACCACCCTGTTGTCCTGTTTGAACCTTTTCTCTACGTGTCATTAGTGTGTTAGTGCTTCTTAATTAGATCAAATTGGCAGTGCGTGCACAGATCTAGCTGCTCCGTAGCCGAGCTGCCAGCCTCTCACTTCTTCTGCGTGTTATTCTGCATTAAGCGTGAGGCTGAATTAGAGTCCTTGGAGTTGTAAAACGGGTTTGTTTGGTGAAGCTGCAACTAGAATTCCTCCAAGTGATCCTAACCCAGAAAGGCCTGGAAAGAAGAGGAAAGGCCATCAGCAGAGTCACTTTGTGAAGAGGGTGTCACCCCTGCATGGGGAAGTCATCACCTATGGCTAGGGCCCCTGGCTGCCGTCACGTATGTCTGTGACCCTTGGCTGTGGTCAGAAGACTCATAGGCTGATGATTCACGGAGAAACAGACTCTAAACATTACTTACTTTTTTTTTTTCCCCTATTTTTTTAAACCTTAAATCCAGTAACAAATTTCTTCCTATGAGCAGGGTTTGGTTCTTTCTGTGGCACAGAACTGCAGGACATCAGCTTCTCTGAGTTTAAAATCCAACAGTGAAGTTGAGCAGCTATTGTATTTCCCAGTTGGATGAAAGAAGACAGATCCATTAAGTATACTTCTGTCTCTGTCTCTGTTTGTCTCTGTTTATCTCTGTCTCTGTCTTCATCTTTCTCTCTCTGATCAGAGATTGATCCTGGGTGTCTTTCTCAGCCACTCCCCATTTTATCATTTAAGATGGTGTTGCTCCCTTACTCTGGAGCTCACTGATTGGCTAGCCTGGCTTGCAAACCCCAGAGATCTTCTTGGTTTTGGCTCTCCAGCAAGTTGCTGACAGCATTTCCCACAGTGCCTAGCTTTTCCCATGGGTGTTAGGGACTTGAACTCAGGTTCTCAAGCTTACACAAGTCTCATCCTCACTGAGCTATCTCTCCAGCCTCAGAAATGCTGGAAATAGATGAGTTATAGCATCCTGCCAGTCACAGGATTTCCTGGAAGTGCAGACACTCCGGGAGATCAATTCAAGGTTTAACACTTTTTCTTTCGGTTGACCTGAGAAGGGGCGATTCCAGCAGATCCCAAGATAGAGGAGAAAACAGGGCTCTGCTCCCCACTTATTTGTCTTGTCAACACCTAAGTGAAGTGAGCAATGAAAGCCCAGGGACTAACTAATGCCTAAGGGGAATTCTTCCGAATGTCGGAGCAAGGCTCAAGGTATTTGAGAGGCACTAAAATGTCATTTTCTATCATTTGCACAATGAAAACACAAGGTTGGTATTATTCCTGGAAAGGTTCAAGATCTTTGTTAAAACTTAGCCAAATCCAGGAGTAGAGGAACTTGTTTTGTGTATGCTAAAGTCCAGAGTTTAATCCCCAACACTACAAAAAAACCAAACATACCACTACCACCAATACCAATACAAAAACAAAAAAAAAAAAAAAATAAATAAAAAAAAATATAATAAAAAAAAAAAAAAAAACAAAGAAAGAAAGAACAAAAAAAAAAAAAGAAAACAGGAACAAAACCCAAACCCTAAATGTACAAACAAAGAAAAAACCAAACCAAACCAAACCAAACCAAACCAAACCCAAAACAACAATGAAAACAAAACGAAACAAATGAAATTTAAAAAGTTGAAAATAAAATTGTTGTACCTGAACTCATTAAATTTTAAAAAATGATTTATTCTTATCTTTAACCCCCCCCCCCGTGTGTGTGTGTGTGTGTGTGTGTGTGTGTGTGTGTGTGTGTGTGCATCACAGTGCACATACTGAGTATTAATGAGCAGCTTTGGAAGTCAGTTCTCTCCTTCCATATAGATCCAGGGGTTTGAACTGGTGTTTTCAAGTGTGTTGGCAAGCGCCTTTACTTGCAGAACCATCTCACTGGCCCAGAACAATCTACCAAAACAAACAAACAAACAAACAAACAAACAAACAAGTCAAGAAAAATCACTGAGGCAGCCTTGAGTTTCAGTGTCTGTGGACGAAGGGAAGAAAGTTAGAGTGCGTGAAGTCACAGGTATTGCTCCTTTACTAGAAAACGCTCTTCAAGCAATACATGATTGGGGTGGGTGTTGGCTGCAAAGAAGGCCTGGTGGTTTAGAACCAGAGTTCCTGCGGGGGGACCTGCGTTTCATCCCAGCATCCATATGGAATGGCTCTCAGCTGCCTGTAACTCCATCTTCAGGGGGCATGATACCCTCTTCTGGCTCCCACAGTTACCTGAAGTCTCTCTCTCTCTCTCTCTCTCTCTCTCTCTCTCTCTCTCTCTCTCTCCTCTCTCTCTCTCTCTCTCTCTCTCTCTCTCTCTCTCACACACACACACACATCTCAGCACACTTACGCATAACTAAAAATAATAAAAACAAATTCTAGAAAGAAATAACCTGGTAGGTGGGGATCCATCTGGGTGGTCCAGTGCCTGCCTAGCATCCAGGGGCTTTAAGTTTCATCTCCAACAGTGCAAAGCAACCAACTGAACTGTGTAATGGAGTAGACAAAAATCCAGACTGTTTTCAGCCCAATCTTACTTAAGATAACTGCATTTACAAAGAGGCCCAAATCCATGAAACCTCATTTGAGTGGAACAATGAAGGGTAACGGCGGCAAGAGAGGTGTTTGTAATACGGAAAACTGCTAAGGGTACAGGTAAACACAAGTGAGTTGAATGAATGATGGACATGCTCCATCCTCTTCGGACCAAGCTGGTGGCTGGTGGGAAAACTGTGGTAAAAGATTGGGGGAAAAGCATTTTGTAAAAGTATTTCTGGAAATGAAAGAAGGGGAGGAATTGTAAAGGACTTTGCAAAAGGCTGGAGTAAAGTGTATAGTTGCTTTGTGTGTGTGTGTGTGTGTGTGTGTGGTGTCGCCTCTGTATTGTTCATGCCATAAAAATTTTTAAAAGAGAGTCAAGACACGGTGGCGGAGGGATGTAATGTCAGCCTGGGCGTTCAAGGTCATCCTTGGATATGTAACAAATATTAGGTCAGCTACCTACGTAAGACTCTGTCTCAGATAGACAAAAAAAAAAAAAAAAGAAGTTGGGTCTGGTGGAACAGGCTTGTAATCTCAACTCTTTGGGCTGTGGAGGCAGGGGGATTACAAAGTTAGTAAAACCTTATCTGGAAATAAAAAGTTAAAAGGAGCTGTAAATATCAAGAAGGCCCCAGCTTCAATACCTAGTGGTAAACAGAGGCAAAGGAAAGATAAGCATGGACTCTTTAAAGAGAGAGAATGGTAAATGGATCAGGTCGCTCTAGTTTCCGTTTGATTTCAGTCCTAAGTGAAGGACAATTCCAAACTCAACTTTGAAAGAATATCTTCTCCCTCTTTGAGTCCTTCCTTTTTCTTGCCTTGTGATGTTCACAGCTGCGTTGCCTCTGGAGCAGTCTCTAATCACATCGAACACGCAACAGCACAGACTGTTTGAACCCGTTTGTCTCCCAGGTATCCTGAAACGGTAATGGTCACTCGAGTTTGTAAATGACTGTAAAAATAGTGAAGTGAGCCGTATGATTGAAAAAAAACATCTCAAGCACCGAAAGATGGGAAGACATTTGAAGCCGGAAGCTCATGGCTTGGGTCTGGCATCTGCCTCGCTTGACTCTGGGATTCTGGGAGGAAGGCCCCGAGGCAGGGTTTAGAAAGGTTTCCAAGGAGTAAGGTGAGACAGGGAAAGGGTGAGACCAAATGAAGAAATCCTCTGAGGGTCACTTTGGCTTGGTCACCCTGCACAGATGTGAGTCACATCTCAGAGCTGCCCAGACTGGCTAGCAGGAAGCGGCTGTTTTTGTTGACATTACCACACCTGGCAATCACTAGATAAGGGTAGCGCTGTCCTCCGCCACTTAGCTTCTGCGCACTTCCGGCTCAAGCTATCACTGGTGGCAACTCTAACACCCTGGGAGCGGCCCTCAGACTCAGGGTGGTTGGTGCTAGCTTTTGGGAGAAAAAATGCATATCCGTGAACCGCTGGGCACACACACAAAACGGCTTCAAGAACGTCTGTCACAAGCATGTTTTGAATCATGTGTCTTTGGGCTTCTGATAGTAGCTTTTGATCTGCTTTCCCACTGTAGATTGGAAATATTATGTAGGCACACACAGAGCAAAATCTCACAGGTTATCAGAGTCGGGGGAGTGGAGAACTGTGTACTGGGCTGGTGAGAGGCAGGCATGAAGAGTGGCTAGGAAGGACTAAAGGAAGGAAAAACAAACAAACAAACAAACAAACAAACAAACAAACAAAGCAAAAGGAAAAGCAGACAGGTAGACAGAGAGAAGGACCAGTCTTCTATCTAGCCAATGTGTGTGTGTGTGTTCACATGTGTGTGTGGGGCTCATGTGTACAGAGGTCAGAGGTCAGTTTTGGATGTCATTCTTCAGGAGTTCTCTGCTTTTTAAAAAGATTTACGTTTACGTGGTGTGTGTGTGTGTGTGTATGTGTGTGTGTGTGTGTGTGTGTGTGTGTGTGTGTGTATAAAGATCGTGTGTGTTAAGGTTTCCGGCAGAGGGCAGAAGAGAGCATCAGAGTCCCTGGAACTGAAGCTATCAACTGTTGTGAGCCCACTGACATAGGTGCTGGGAACCAAACTGGGGTCCTCTGGAAGAGCAGCCAGCTCTTAACTCCTGAGCCATCTCCCCAGCCCTTCAATAAATATTTACTGAGAATGCAGTGTGGCCCATCTATTTTTCAGGAGCCAGGAGGCAGAAGATTTAGAAAGGCATGCAATCCTTGACCTTGGATCTACTTGAGGCTAGGGCTCCCCCACCCCTTGTCATGTGAGGCCGTGGCCCTCAGACCCTCAGGGAATGGTGGCAGAATCAAGGCAGCTTTGATTTCCACCTTCATGCTCTCTCGGGCCACACACAGTCTGCCTTTCTCAACCACCTTGACTGTTCCCTGCTGATTCTGTGGAACTGAGATGCTTTAAAATTCTGTGAACAGACACAGCTGTCCACAACCTCAGTCATAAAATGAGCATAGGTGATACCACAGGGACTACCCATGGTGCTTTGCATTCCTCCATGGGGCAGGTCCTGTGTGTGTATGTGTGTGTGTCGCGCGCGCGCGTGTGCATTCGCAAGTGTGCACACAGGGAAGGAAGCTAGGGAAGGCTTGACAAAGGTTAAGTCCTTAAGAATCCAAAGTACCTTCCAGAGTATTCTAAATTTCTTAACTAAGTAGCTTCATGTATCCATCTGGCTCTCCATAAAACTCGGTTTCTTACATAGTTTCAAATTGAAAATTTTAAAACTTGATACAACACAAGGCAGATCCAGGAGGAGAAGTAGATTTATTTTAAGCAAAGGTCTTTATTTTATGCTCCAAATGAGGGGTCCAAGGCACGTGACATCTAGGAGTTACTGAACAGTCCAGTGGAGGTTGAATACTTTGGGATTTGGGCTCTTTTGAACTTAAAAATAGATTATTAAGAGGTAAAACACTGACTGAAGGGAGAGTAACAGTCTATGATCAGAGCTTTCTGCATTCTTTAGTGTGTGGGTGATGGGAATTGAACCCAGGGCTTCATGCTGGAGACAAACTCTATCTGAAAGCCTGAACAAGAATTTTACTATGCATTATTGTTCTCTCTCTCTCTCTCTCTCTCTCTCTCTCTCTCTCTCTCTCTCTCCCTCTCTCCTTTCCTCATAGTATTGCCCTGTTTGACCTCTTGCTTACCTAAGCACCTATCCACTGGCTCTTCTAGCTGGGGTCACCTGTACAGAAAGGGCAGTTTGACACGGTCTAAGTATGGAGGTCCCACTGTTCTGAGGTGATTTAATTGCTGGCTTGTTCCAGACTAGAGTTTGTGTGGGCCTGGTCTTAAGCATGCTCTTACCCAGGTTGTGACATCAATAGAAGCTCCTTTGTCCCTCACTAAGCTCTGAAGATGTCCTGCATAGTTTCTGGGGATTTTCTAACTAGTCATGTGTGACTTCCACTCGAGCTCTGCCAAGCATATTCTCCATTCAGGTGCGGCTGCCTCTGCCTTCCAGGACTCTGCACTTCTGTGTGTTTCCACTTCTCTTTCCCTTGACTCTGGGGTTCTTTTGACTTCCTCTGAGGTAGTCTCTGCGGCTCTGTCCTTTGTCCAATGATTTTCCTGGATTCTCTACCACATAGTGAAGCCTTACCAGGCTGTGTCCTCCATATTTAGACTGGTCAAACTGCAGCTCTGTGCACTTAATGCTGTGTACTTTGGAAGTCACATGACCTGATTACACTCTCCCCCCCCCCCACCCCCGTGACTACCCTCTAAACACAAGGTCCTACATTGCAGCAGCCACATTTATTTGCACTCAGTCTTTCTATTCCCTTATATATCATGTCTCCACAGTTTCCAGAATCTTCTCCATTCTCATTCTGTCCCATTTTCTCCAATCCATTCCTTCGAGATGGCAATTCAGACTTCTTGTGGCCTCTTGGTATGAGCCATAGGAACACAAAGGGATGAAACTAACCAGGACCAATGCTTGAGTCTTCCTGGGAAGCTATTGTCTGTTTGGTGGGATCCATCCATAGCTTTTCTTCCTGCCGAGTCTTAAGCCAGTGGTGAGCGGCTGAACAGGCAGCCGGATCAAGATGTCAGCCTTGTTTCCGATAGGAGCAGTGGAGGGCTTCTCTATGGCATGTGGTGTTAGTGGCAGAGCCAGTGCAAATAGGGTGGAGAAGTCACAGGTTTTGCTCATAGGGTGGGGCTTAGCCTGGCCAGCTAGGAGGTCACTGGCCAGAGAGGAGTGTTTCTACATGACCCTCTGTGCTTTGGGGTTTCCTCCTTAGCCCCTATTGTTTTCTCTTTGTTACCTCTTCCGTTCTCTGCTGGAAAGAAAAATGTTTGCACCAGGCAAGTCGCTTGTGTCTAGCTCTTTCTGTCAACTAGGGTAAGTTGCTTCATTTCCCAGGGCCAGGAGAGGGAGGAGCCGGAGAGCAGCCAGGAGTGTCCCAGTAATATATGTCCCCCACATTGCAGAGACTATAACAAATAGGAAAGATGTTCCCCCTTTCACTTTAGGTTCAGAAAGCTGATGGAGGATAACTTTTGCAGGAATAACCCAATGATGTTTGACTGTAAACACAAATGGAAGTGAGGCCAGTTATCACTTGCCACCTACACAAACACATCTAAACCTTGACTGGTAAGACACACCACGTGGTAATGGAGATTGCTTACTACCTGTGGGCTAGTAAGCAATCAGCTTCACCTATCTGAGTTTATTTCTTGTATAGGAAACAGGATTGCCCTTTCTTTTATGGATTGAGCAGCTATGAACATATTTTACCACCTAGAACAGATTAGACAATTCATAAAATAATAGCCTTTTCTCCATTTCTAAGCTTCTGCAGTCAAGTCACATCTTAGACCAAGGAGGATGAAGGATGGTAGGAGACTGGCTGGGTTGGTTACTCACTGATGCTACTTCCATATTGGCCCCATTTATCTTTGCTTCATCTGTCATCCTCCTGCATCCTGGCTATTGGTTGGCAAACTCGCTTACTTGCTTGCTCTCTCTCTCTCTCTCTTTCTCTCTTTCCTTCTAATATTTATTTATTTATTTTATGTATGTAAATATACTATTGCTGTCTTCAGACACACACCAGAAGAAAGCATCAGATCCCATTACAGATGGTTGTGAGCCACCATGTGGTTGCTGGGAATTGAACTCATGACCTCTTGAGAGCAGTCAGTGCTCTTAAGCACTGAGCCATCTCTCCAGCCCTTGCAAGCACTCTTTTGGTAGCTAACTTATTTCTTCATGTCTTGGCCCAATCTGGGCTTTTGCTTACAGATGCTTTTCTTACATGTCCAGGGTTTAGATTCCTGCCTTTGTGCTGTGCCTACATTTGGCTATTCTTTCTTTCTTTCTTTCTTTCTTTCTTTCTTTCTTTCTTTCTCTCTTCCTTCCTTCATTTTTTCTTTCTTCTTTTGATTTTTTCTTCTTAAAAAAATTAATTATTATATTTATTTACACCTCAAATGTTGCCCCCTCCAGGTCCCCCACCCCAGAGTTCTTCACCCCATCTCCCTTCTCCTTTGTCTCTGAGAGGGTGCCCTTCCAGGCATCCCCCTTCTCTGGGGCATCAAGTTTCTACAGGATTGGGCACATTCCCTCACACTAGGGCCAGACAAAGCAGTCCTCTGCTTCATATTTGCCTGGGTCCATGGACCAGCCCGTGCTCTTTGGTTGGTGGTTTAGTCTGTAAGGATTCTGAGGGGTCCAGGTTAATTGATACTGTTGGTTTTTCTATGGAGTTGCCATCCCCTTCAGTTCCTTCAATCCTGCCCCTAACTCTTACATAGCAATCCCTGACCTCAGTCCAATGCTTAGCTGTAAGTATCTGCGTCTGTCTCAGTCAGCTGCTGGTAGAGCCTCTCAGGACAGCCATGTCAGGCTCGTGTCTGAAAGCACAACATAGCATCAGAAATAGTGTCAGGGTTTGATGCCTGCCCATGGGATGGATCCCAAGTTGGGTCTGTTACTAGTAGGCCATTCCTACAGTCTCTGCTCCATTTTCTTCTCTGCAGTTTTTTTAGTCAGGAACAATTCTCAGTCAAAAATTTTGACTGTGGGTTGGTAACCCCACTCATCCACTGAACACCCTGCCTAACTCCTGAAGGTGGGCTCTTCAGGTTCCATCTCCTCACTGTTGGGCATTTCTGCTAAGGGCGCCTCTCACATCCCAGGTCTCTGGGACTTTCTAGAGGTTTCCCCGATTCCTCCTCCCCCGACAGTGGTATATTTCCATTCAATCAAGAAATTCGGGAAAAGCACCCTTCACAACAGCTACAAATGATATAAAATACTGTGGTGTAACTCTAACCAAGTACGTGGAAGACCTGCATGACAAGAACTTCAAGTCCCTGAAGAAAGAAATCGAAGAAGACCTCAGAAGACGGAAAGATCTCCCATGCTTATGGATTAATGGGATTACCATAGTGACAATGGCCATCTTACCAAAAGCAATCTATAGACTCAATGCAATTTCCATCAGAACTCCAACACAATTCTTCACAGACATAGAAAGAACAATTGTCAATTTCATACGGCTGTTTTCTTTTTAAGCCTTGGTTCACCTGTGAGGTCCTAAATGAGCAGAGTGAAAAACAACATCCCACATGGAGGAGAGAACGTACAGGCTGGGAAAGCCGTCCATGCGTCATGAAGTACTAACCAGGGAGACCCGCTCCTGTCAAGTACATCAGAAGTCTCAAGGCAAACCCAATGCAGCCTGTTGGCTCTGGACCATGTGGAAGTGTTGAGAACAGCAGGGGAAACAGGGAGGACCAAGATGGCAAATTGACTCCAGGGAGCAAGCGGAAAAGAAAACATCTTGGGAAATCCAACAAATTTTGGAGGTGACTTGAAGAACACCAGAGGAAGGACCTGAGTACGTCAAAAAGGACTGTGATGATGGATGTAATGTAAGAGGAAGCAGGAACCACAGGTTTCTCCATCTTTGCTCTACTCGGCTCACAGTGAAAAGCCACGGGTTAGAAGGGCAGATTGTTTATAAAACATGTCTCCAGTCATTCATGGTTATAAATTATTAGGAGACTAAGTTAACTGGAGTATCCCAGATGATTTGCACAGTACGGTACCTGGTCATACAAGACATGCTCAGAGAACACTATCACAGGCAAGACAAAAGATGGTAAGGGGTGGGGAAAGAGAGTGACAGAGAGACAGAGACAGAAAGAGAGACAAAGAAGCAGAGAGAGAGACAAAGAGAAGCAGAGAGAGACACACAGAGAGACTGTCAGAGACAGGCAGGCAGATAGAGAGAGACAGACAGACAGACTACAGAGGGGCAGACAGACAGAGGGGTAGAGAGACACAGAAACAGAGACAAACAGAGAAACAAGAAGAGGAGAGGCAGAGACAGACAAAGACACAGAGGGGCAGAGAGACACAGAGACGACACAGAGACAGAAAGAACAAAAACGGTGGCTGTTTTCTGGGCTGAGAAGGTAGCCTCCTGTGCTTCAAGGTCAGTTAGAGGATTCCTGCTTCACTCGTTGACACACTTACCACCTGTGTCAACATTCTCAGAGTACTGGCTGGTCCCTCTCTTCTCTTCTTGAGCACTTCATATTCTTATGGACTTGGGGAAGTTTGGCTCCTAAGGGAATATTTGGTAACTGGAGGTTAGAACCGAGAAGCATGGGGGCATGCCACATCTAGTGCTAAGACTGGACCACTGCCAGAACCTCCTACAGCAGCACAGAGTGGTCCCCACCACAAAGAACAACGTGATCTCAGCTTTAAGGTTGAGGCACTTTGATCTACAGTAGGAGTCCTGTAGACCAGGGTCCATGGTGTGCACATGGATCGTGGTATTCCTCAGGAGCCAGGGACAAAGCAATGCCATGATGGGAGCCCAACACAACAAAGAAAGCAGACACCAATTGGTGTCCAACAATAGGCCAGACTCTGGAACAGATGCAGCTTTGAGTGTTCTGTGGCACAGGGCACCCGGAGATTTGGAAAGAAAGTTCACAGGTCAGGTGTGGGTGGCTTGTGCCCATAATCCTATCACACCAGAAACCGATGCAGAAGGATTGTTTGTAGTCTGGTGTCAGCCTGATTTAGAGTAGTTCAAGATAATCTGGGCTGCAGAGAGGGAGTGTGAGAGAGAGAGAGAGAGAGAGAGAGAGAGAGAGAGAGACAGAGACAGAGACAGAGACAGAGAGACAGAGACAGAGACAGAGAGAGAGAGAGAGAGAGAGATGAAGCTGTAGGGCTTCACTACAATTTGCCACATCTATAATCAAGAAAGCTGGCCGGGCGGTGGCGCACGCCTTTAATCCCAGCACTTGGGAGGCAGAGGCAGGCGGATTTCTGAGTTCGAGGCCAGCCTGGTCTACAGAGTGAGTTCCAGAACATCCAAAAAAAAAAAAAAAAGAAAGAAAGAATGGAAGGTCTGGATTGGATTGCAGGCAACACTAGAACACACAAGACTCTGGGCAGCTCATTGTTTTGATACAATTCAGCCAAGAGGTGAAGCAGGAGGTAGAATTCTAAACAGCCACAAAACAGGAGTTGGTCCTCCATAATCACATAAAGATGAGCCTCTCGTCCCATGGTAGGTCAGTGAGGATATTGTAATCACCTTGGGACAGTTCAAGCATGTTGGGCATCAACCCTCACCATGTGTCAGATCAGCAGTTCTCAACCTGTGGGGTCATGACCTTTCTGGGGGGTGGGGGGATGTCATACATCAGATACTCTGTATATCAGGTATTTATATTACAGTTCACCAGAATAGCAAACACAGTTATGAAGTAGCAAGAAAATAATTTTATGGCCTGGGGGCACTGTATTAAAGGGTCACGGCTTTAGGAAGGCTGAGAACCGCTGTGTTAGACTCACTGTGTGCACTGGTCTTTAAGTCCTCTTGTGCTTACAGACTCTTTCCTAGAACGCCAGCCTACCTGATCTCAGGTGTGAGCCTGGACATTGTTGTTGTTTCTTGCAAATCCCTGGTAGGAATTGAAGGTAACATTAGACCTCCACAGAGAACACAGCAGTGCTCAAAATCCTGTGCAAGCCGCTTCTCTCCCTAATACCATGCATACCCAATTTTACTGGGTAGACCCAGCTATTCATGCTTGAGGCTGACGCCATGGCTTGATGCTAGCATTAACCTTCCACTTGAAACGTCTGAAATTACCTGGCAGTTGGACCTCTGGGGGATCATCTTGGCCTGTATAAAAAGCAGAACTCAAACTTAGGACACACTCGTTACTTCTGGTTTCTTCTCTGGGGATGTAATGTGACCAGTGACTTCAGGCTCCTACTGCCTTGACATCATCATGCTGGACATCCCTGAAACTATGAGCTATACAGTCAACCCTTCCTCCTCTCGCTGGCTTTTGCTAGAGGCATTTTGTCACAGTGTGTTTGTCGCTTTTGCTATGATAAAACACCGTGACCAAAAGCAACTTCTAGAAAAAAGAGTTTATTTGGACTTATGGTTCCTAAAGTTAGAGTCCATCCAGATGGGGAGGCATGGTAACAAGTGGCAGACATGGTAGCCAGAGCAAGGAGCTGAGTGCTCACAGCCCAGCTGCAAGCATGACACATGGTGTGGACTGGAAGCAGGGTGAGGCTTTAAGCTCTCGAAGCCTGAATGACAGTGACACGCTTCTTCCAGCAAAGCCACAACTCCCAAACCTCCCCAAACAGCACCGCCAACTGGGGACCAAATATTTAAATACCAGAGCCTATGGGAGACATTTTGCACTCAAAGGACCACACACAGCCACGGGGAAAGAAATAAAGCCACTTCCTCATGAGGATTTTAATTAGGGTCCCCTCCCTATGCAGAGGGCCTTGCTACCCAGTGACCTTCAGTTCCTCGTGGTTTATTCCTGGGTAGTACTCATTACTCCCAGAATGCATCTGGGTTCACCTTCCACTTTCCACCTTCATTGCTTTTGGTCTAGTCAAACCTTGCACAGTTTCCCCCTTGATCATTAGAATCCCATAGTTGCCTCTTTGACACATTCATTCTATTTAAAGTACCTACACTGTCCACTGTTAACAAAGGCATCTAAGATCAGAAGGCTTTCTTATCTTGAATTTCCTCATGACCTTCTTTTGGGTTTGCCATTGCCCAGGGCAACCTCGTTGGCTCGAGGCCCTGGCACTAAAGCCAGTGTGTGCTGCTCCTTTCAGCCGAGTATTTCCTCATCCCTTAGAGGGGGCAGGCTTCCTCACCTTCTTATCGGCTTCAAAAATCGGGATTTCTCAACCTTGGCATGATGACTATGTTGAACTGGAAGGTGCTTCATTCTTGAGGCTGTCCACAGCATCCTTCAGTGGGATTCACTCCTACTCCCCAGTGGAGATGGTCAAAAAGTCTTCAGAAAATGTACAGTGTCACCCGGTTATGGCTAGTAGAGACCTCACGGGTTTAGCGTTGCCTTATTGAACAAGTGTCCTTTGATCTCTAAGTGTCAGGCTTCTTGCTTTTTCTCTTCCTGTACACATCCTGTTTGTTATGGTTGCAGGACCTGGCTCACTCTGAAATAACATAAAGGACAAGAAGCTCCTTACTTGTCCCATGGAATGGTTAGTGCCCTATTCCATGTGGCTACCTCAGCTACTACATTGTGTTCTGTAAGAAAACCATTGAACACATGTCCTGTTCTAGTTTCATTTCTGCTGCACGGGGCTGTAGCTCGTGCGTGGGTGTGGGTCTTGTTGGGCTGTGTTGTGGTTCCCACATGTCTGCCATGGCTCAGGGAGGCAGTAGTGTGGGAATTTGACTGAGTTTACTCCACACAGCGCCTGGTGGACACTGGGCTATGAGTGTCAGCCGCAGGGCTCCACCTGGGAGTAGAGAGGTCTCAGCCTGAGACCCGTGGGAGTAGAGCTCTTGGGTGGGGACCCCCAGGCAAGAGGGTGTGTGGGAATCGACTGCTCTCAGACTCCTGGGCTACCAGGCGACATTGGGAGCCGCAGAAGAGTTGAGGCTGGGGGCGTATGGGCTGGACTGGCCCATAGCACCCAAAGGGATAGCTAGACTCTTGGTCATGGTGACTTGCTTGGCTGGGTCATGGCTGGCTCTGCAGGCTTGCTTGAGTTGGTGGCCTCCATGGCTGGAATGCAGAGAAGTCCTCCATGGGAGATTAGGTGGTGGCTCATTGGTTGAAGGCCCTCTCTATGGTTTTCCACGGTGGTCCCCAAAGACATGAGGAAGTCCACGGTTTTAAAAGGTTTATTGTCATGGTGGAAAGTGGATGAAGCTGTACCCCCCCCCCCTCAGGGTGGGCCTGAGGTTAAATATCTTTTGCAGGGAGGAGGAGGGTCTGGGAAGAAATGCTTAATTGACTATGCCCTCTGGCCTTTAGGTATCTCATTAATATGGAGATCTCTTGAGGCTCTGCAGCCTGTGGTAGCCTCTACCTGTGGAGGGGCTAGTAAGGGCGTTGTCCTACGACTGAAAGGCACAGATCAATGGAGGTCTTTGGCCTCCTGTCAGGAGCCTGGCAGCTCTGTCTGGCAAAATGCATGCAGGGATACCTGTTGGGTCTCCGGCCATCTCTAGCCAGTGCTTGACCAGAAACCATGTTATCCTTTCACAGTCCCACACTGATGCTATGATAAAAATCTGCTCCGCTAGCTTCTCTATAGAACCCAGGATCACCTGTTTAGGGAATGACCCTGCTCAAAGTGGGCTGGGCACTCTTGAGGTAATTATTTTAAAAACGGCCGCTGGTCAGGCTGACTATCTAAGCTGCGGCAGCTCTGCTTAGCTCAGCCGCCATGTTCCATGGCCAGAGGCCACTTGCGTGCTGCAGCTAAAAACGGCCAGCCAGAAACACCAGCCCTGCCACCCACGAGACGCCAGCGTGGGAGATGGTTCTGCCAATCTTCCACACTGTCTCTGCAAGGCAGGGAATTGCCCAGACCATCCCGCCAACCACTCGGGCTCGGTACAAATGAAACTCTAATGCTTAGATTTTCCAAAAGCTTTATATATTTGGTAATGATCAATAACAAGATGCCCACTCAATCAGAGGTGTAACCCAATACCCAACCTAGATATACCAACTACCTTTGACTGCAGGAGACATGTGAACATCCTCCTCCATGTTCCCGCCTCCGCTCTCGCGCGCTCTCTCTCTCTCTCTCTCTCTCTCTCTCTCTGTCTCTCGTCTCCCTCTTGTCTCCTAGCTCCTCCTCTTCCTTCTCCTCTTTCCCTCCTTACTCCTCTTCTTCCTCTCCTTACTCCACCCACCTTAGCTCCTCCTACAGGGCACTCATACATGAATTAACAGTCAAGACAATCCCCAACAGACATGCTTACAGACAACCACCCCACCCCCTAAGGACAATTACTCCACAGAGACTTTGTGGGGAAATTATTCTAGACGGTGTCAAGTTGGCAGCTCGTGCTGACTACAACACTTCTTGACACACACAGTAGGCACTCAGAACTGGGTATCTAATTAACAAGGGTATACATAAATGACCGACATGGCCCTCAGAGACATCTGAGTGGTTAGGTACATTTACAAGGTGGTAATGGTGATCTACTACAGGTCAGGGGACACGTACTATAAAGTTACAGAATTCCAGTTTCGAAGCTCTGTTCCCTCCACCAGGGGTGTGGCCTGGCATGTCTTAAATAACAATCCGGAGTCTCCATCCGTCTGCAAGAGGAGATACCTTTGAGTGTGTGCCTAGCTGGTTAGTCTACCCTGCTGGCTCCCAGACTCCAGGTGGTTTGGCTGATCCCTCCTTATGTTCTTCATTTTGGCTTGACAATGCTAGGGACAGGTTCACACTGTACCCTTAGTGCTTGGTATACACAGTGCCAAGATGCTCAGGAAATGCTCTTGATGGAACACAATCAGGATCGAGTCCTGTTTGTTATTTAATGACATCAACGTGGGCAGTTGTCTGTTGAGGCAATCCTCACGGAACTGGTCCTGGGAGGAATGACCAGCATTAAGTCCTCCTGTGATAAGAATGGATCCGGAGAGTACATATTACTGTAAGCTCTTCCTGTGGACATCTTGGATTCCTGCAGAACGTTGGGAAGCCAGGGTAGGATCACTTTGCCTCTCCGTTTTCTTCTTTTCTGCATCAGATTTTGTGAATGGTAAATTTAGTAAAGATACCATCTGTCTACCTCTTAGATGCAGGGAATTTGCTTCTGTGGAGTAACAGCCATCCTTTGGATGATACAAAGGGAACTTCAAGAATCCACAATTCTGGTGAGGAATTATAGTAACAACAGCTGTTCCAGCAGGTTCCAACTGGCTCATAGCATAACTATCTTGAGAGTCCGCCATCCCCTTTGAGTTTTTCTATCTGTTCAGAAACCCGGCCAAGGAGCCCAGTGCCTCAGACTCACTTTTCCCTGAGATGAGCTCATCCAGGTTCCACTGGGCCAGTAAGGGTCAAAGCTGGGGTCTGATTTGAGGCCCTACCTCTCTCTCTAATTTTTCCACTTGAAGTTCATAATCCATTGAAAATAAACCCATTCCCTTGGCTTGCATGGAATTTGCAGTCCACCAGGCTCCATGTAGTAGGGAAATGTAAGGTCCGAATTATTCCTCTAGGATGCACAATGGGTGTCCCTCATCAAAAGACAGTCTCAGAATATTTGTATATATACATGATGCGATACCTTTGAGGTGGAAACCCAAAGAGAAACTCATTTATTTTTCATATCTGCCAGATACACAGCCTGAGGGTAGCTTTACAGAATGGTGTCTTGTGCACCTGTGTCCAGGCTGCCATCTGTCACATGAAGTCAAGTGTGGCTTTTTCCACTTGTGACTTTACGTTGATTTTCAAGAAGTTTTGAATTTTGGAGTAATGTGGGTTTCTGCCTTTGAGACTGGACCTGGCCAACTTGGACCCCAAATAGCTGGCTTAAGACAACAGGAATACTTCTCTGAGCCCCGTGGGGCAGGAAACCTGAAATTAAGTTATTAAGTTATTGGCAGAGCCACATGCCATCTGAAAGCTGCAGACAGGAATTCTTCCTTGCCAGCGCCAGTTTCTGCCCTCCTGGACCCTCACTTAGAACTGCAGTTGTTCAGCCTCTATCTGCTCTCCTCTTGGTCATCTTCCCCACAGGTCCGAATGCAACTTTCCATCTTCTTTTGTGGTGACAAGATCTCCTGTAGACAAGGCTGGTCTTGAATTTGCTTCTTAGCCAAGAATGACCTTGAACTTTTGGTCCTCCTGCTTCTAATCCTGAGTGCTAGTATGTCAGGATTGTGCCACCACACCACCTCTTCAGCACTCAGGATGGAGCCCAGGGCTTTGTGCATGCCAGACAAGTGGCCTACCAATGGACACACATCCTCAGACCCCTTCTTCTTCTTCTTCTTCTTCTTCTTCTTCTTCTTCTTCTTCTTCTTCTTCTTCTTCTTCTTCTTCTTCTTCTTCTTCTTCTTCTTCTTCTTCTTCTTCTTCTTCTCCTTCTCCTCCTCCTCCTCCTCCTCCTCCTCCTCCTCCTCCTCCTCCTCCTCCTCCCCTCCTCCTCCTCCCCTCCTCCTCCTCCTCCTCCTCCTCCTCCTCCTCCTCCTCCTCCTCCTCCTCCTCCTCCTCCTCCTCCTCCTCCTCCTCCTCCTCCTCCTCCTCTTCTTCTTCTTCTTCTTCTTCTTCTTCTTCTTCTTCTTCTTTTTCTTCTTACACAGTTACCAGGCATATTAGAGTAAGGACTCGCTCATTTGCAGTAATACTTCCCTCAAGGATGAACTGTGACCTCAAAGTATAACCCTTTCCCTCCTCTAGTTATGTTAGCAACCACCCTATTCCCACCTCAGGTCATATTCTTAAGTATTAAAAGATGCAGTGAAACTTATGACACTTCCTCTCAGGTCGTAACAGGGTTCCATCACCAGAAAAATCATGGAGGTGTGTGTGTGTATTCATGGGTTGAGGAGCAGATTCAGGACAGATCCATGTTGTGTTCAGACATTTCTGCCATCTTCTTCCACCCTGCTCTGTGTGTTTGAGGTTGGCCTCTGCCAATTGGGAACATGGGGAACATTTGACTCTAGGCTATAAACATGGAGGACCAAGAAAGTTAGAGAATTTAACCCTCCCCTCTGTCATCCTGTAGCCATGGTTTTCAACTTGTAGGATGCAACACCCAAAAGATCATGGGAAAACACAGATATTTACATTATGATCTGGTAGCAACATTGCACTTGTGAGGTAGCAACAAAGATAATTTTATGGTTGGGGGTCACTACAACATGAGGAACGGAACTGCACATAATTGTCACGATGTTAAGGGTGTCTCTAAGTAAGGTGTCTCCCATGGAGGTCAAACTGTGCTTTCCCTGGATCCCTCCTGTTGCCTCTGTAGGATCTGGAAAGGAGAACCAGACTGTGTGTGCCTCCCCAATGTTTTCTGCTGTCCTTTGACCTCTCTGGCTTTTGTTGTTACCTTTGAGACAGGGTCTCAAGTAGCCAGGACCAGCCTTAAATTTGTTATGTAGTTTAGGGTAATCGAACTTCTGATTTTCAACCTCTCAAGTGCTTGGTCTATAGCTGTGTACAACATACCCGGTTTACACGGTGTTGGGGGTTCCAGCCCAGGGCTTTGTTTCATGGGAGGGAAGCACTCTGCTGACTGCTACGTGCCCAGCTTTTCTTGCATTTTGATGCCCCTCCTTTTCCTCTTCTTCCTCCTCCTTCTCAGTACTCTTCCTCCTTCCTCCCTACACCCCCTTTCTCCTGTCTCCTCCTCCAGCATCCTTCACTAAACTCCTTCAAGTCATCCAGTCTGACTTTAATAACGGCAGAGACTCTGAGCAGCCCAGCAGCCAACTTCTGCTATACTTCCAGGAAAGGTTGATTCTGTTTGTATTTCTTGGCTGCATAAGTGTCTTGCTAATGCTAAGGCAGTGGACAGTGACTTCTGGTTCTCACTGTTCTACTGGTATAGAGGGCAGGCTTCGTTCATCAATCTAACCTGCTTTCTAAGCAGTTTCTCTCTTAGGCGCTCAGCCTCTTGGCTTAATGGCAGGTACTGAAGTCAATGGAGGGAATTCATAAAGCTGTGGGCATCAGGAGGCTGAGATAAAAGAAACCCTTCATGGGAAGGAGCCAAATGCTCAAATATTCAAGGCACAGGTGAGTGGGAGGAAGCTCCGTTCCCAACAGGTTAAGGTTACCCCATCTCTTGGGTAATTGACAGCAGGGATTGTTGACTTCTTGTGGCTTTTCATCATCCTGAGTGAAAAATAGCACAGACCGATGGCTAGGAAGATCAAGTGAAGAACGGAGGAGGCATGACAACTGGACCTAGAACCAGCAGGCCACATTGTATCACTGATCAGGAAGACAGAAAGTGGAGCCAGCCTGTAAAATGTCAGAGCCTAGTGACCCACTTTTCTCCACCAAGACACTACATCCTAAAATAGTTGCCACCAGCTGGGACCCACAGGCTCGAAGTCCTAAGCAAATGGGAAACAATTCGCATTCAAATCACAACACCTGGAGCCGTGGAGCACCCTTGGCATCCCAGCACTTGGAATTCCCTGTTGAAGCTGGAGACCCAGTTGTGAGACACAGGAAGACAGAGCTCTGGGAAGGGGTTAACTTTAGACAAAAAAAAAAAATGGTGTGCCCTAAGATAGTATTAGTGCCCCTTTAAGGAAGACAGACACCAGAAAGTGTTTGCTCTCTCTTTATCTTCCCCTTCGATTTATGGAGGTTGTCATCTTCAAGGTAAGAAGAGATCTTGTTCCAAAACCTAATCATCCAGGCACCATCCATCCATCCATCCATCCATCCATCCATCCATCCATCCATCCATGCAGACTTCTGTCCTCCTGAAGTATGCAAGAGTGGATTTCTGTTGTTCAACCTACCTGACGGTATTATTTTTTATTGCAGGTGGAGTCAATGAATACATGTAGAGGTCATACCTTCCTGACCTGTACAATCTCAGCATCTAGCATGATATTTGGCTTACAGAGCTCAACAGACATTGGTGAACAGATATAAAAGCAGAGGTCAAGGATGCTAAGGTGTAGCAATGACTACCCAGAGATGCTAAGATGTAGCAATGACTACCCAGAGATGCTAAGATGTAGCAATGACTACCCAGAGATGCTAAGGTGTAGCAATGACTACCCAGAGATGCTAAGGTGTAGCAATGACTACTCAGATACTGCCACTTGATCTTATCCACTGAAAGGTTCCTGGGGCTGGGCTATCAAGCATGGGGTTGCTCGTTCCTGAGGTTTAGAAGGAAGAAGGAGTTCCTGAAGTATCTGAAGTGGGGATTAGCTCTGCTTGCTGGGTATTTATTCAACAGAATACAGCAGTGGTCTCATTCTGTGGATCATGACCCATTTGAGGGTTAAATGACCATTTCACTGGGGTCACCTAAGACTATGAGAAAACATAGACACATTGTGATTCATAATGACAGCAAAATTACAGTTATGAAGCAGCAATGAAAAGAATTTAATGGTGGGGGGTAAGCACAACATGACTCAGTGTAAAAGGCATTAGAAAGGCTGAGAACCACTGGAAGTCAGGGCTCCTGGTGGACATCAGGCAGGAGGACCCTGGGAGGCTGAATTCTGCAGCGAGGTTCTTGCTCTCGCTGGGCTTGTATCAGAGGCCATGCAAACATGAGTCTGAGTTACAATGTTACAGCTGAGTTACAACACATGCCCTGGCAGATGGAAGGGAAGGACAGCTTCAAAACATCTTTCCCCTCTGTGTCCATATCCTGGCCTCGCAGAACTGGTTCATCCAGGGGCTGTTACATTCCTCTGATAATCCCATTATCCAGAAACATCTCAGTCTTGCCCTGAGAACGCCCCCTCGGAACTGCTAAGACAACACAGGCTGGGCTGGAGAAAGCTCACAGCAAGCTTTTAATGAATAACACACCCGAGGGTCCTGGTGTTTGTCTTCTGATCTTTTGTGGGACCCCTGGGTGACATTGAATACCCTGGCATTCTGGTGCACCTGGATTTTTAGATTGATAATATTGTTTGTAAAGGTGAGGGGTCAGGAGAGAACACATAATTAGTTTTTAATGGGTAACATTTCTGAGTTAAAGTTTTGTACCTCTGTCCCCATGGAGGTCCCTTTCTCAAGCCCTGACCCATATTGCTTCATTCAAGAAACCAAGATCAAAGCAAAGGGGTTGGGATGACAGATCGATGGGTAAAGTCCTTGCTACATAAACATAAGAATCCATGTCTAGAACCCTGTCACACTCTTGGACACAGCACTGAGCAGCTACAGCCTAGAATTAGGGGTCGTGGCAGACGCAAGTGGATCCCGGGAGATCACTAGCCATCCAGTTTAACCGAAATAGCAAGTGCCAGGTTCAGTGAGAGACCCTGTCTCAAAAAATAAGGTGGAGAAAATAGGGAAAGACATCCCCCATTTACCTCTGCCTCCCATGCATGCATACACAGGCGAACTCCTTTGTGTACCTATGTGGGCATACAAGAATCCACTACACACGTTAAAAAGGTTAAATCAGCAGTCACAATCACATTAATGTTTAGATTTCTGTGTGTAGGTATACATGTATGTAGATGCACATATATGTAGCTGCACATGCATATGCATGCATGTGGATACCAGAAGCCCTCTCGTTGCTCTTCAGGCACCATTCACCATGGTTTTTGAGACACAGCCCCTCAGCAGCCTGGAAATCACCAGTTAAGGTAGACAGTCCGGTCAGGAAGCCCCAGGGTTTTGCCTGCCCACCCGCAACCCTGGGGTTACAAATGTGTAATCCACACACAACTTTTTGATGTGAGCATTTTATCAGCTGAGTCATTCTCCCAGCTTTTTTATAACACGATTTTATGAAAAGAATATCTTACTTTTGTGAGGCTTTTCCCCCCTCTCCCAAACCCAGAGCCACATAAGAAAACAACAACAACAACAACAACAACAACAACAAAAAAAAACCAAGACAAAACAAAAGAAAACATCAAACAGTTCTGATAAAAGAACATTTCACAGAAGCCCCATACAGCTGCCTTTCAAAACATCCAGAATAGGAAAACAAAGAAAAGTCTGATAAATAGTCACAGCCAAGAGGTACCTAAGGAGTCACCGTGACTCAGCGTAATGCGTCCTGGGATCCAGGAGCAGAGGAAGGATGTTAGGTAAAAAGAAAGGAAACCGGAAGCTGGGGGGGACAGGAGCTGTAGTTGCTATGTGAACATGAGGACCCACAATTGTACCCCCAGAACATTCGTGAAACAGCCAGATGCTGTGCTGTGTACCTTTAATCCCAGCGTTGGGGAGGCAGAGACAGGAGGGTCCTGGGGGGTTGCTGGCCAGCCCGGCCAACCAAATTGGTGGGCTCCAGATTGAGTGAGAGATCCTGTCTCAAAAATTAAGATAGAGAGCCATTGAGGAAGACACCTGACAGTGACCTCTGGTCCCCACATGCGCATGCCCCACCCCCACCCCCATGTGCACAGACAGGAATAGGAATAGACAGGGAGGGGGGCTGGTAACTAACTGAAGAATTTAGTTAATTACAGCACATTTATCTTGCCTCTTATTCCTTCTATAGCAAGAAATAAAATGCCCAAGTGGTGTCAGGAGATGTCCATTGATCTGCATCATACATGGGAAAATTTCTTTTAGGACACAGCTCACACACACTGCCAGAAGCTAAACAGCCTGTCTCTCTTTTTTCATGGAGTGGCCTGAATTTCCCACAATTCCCTTCCCCATGATTCTTTTCCTTTCCAATCACATCTGCTTCCTGGGCATCCATGCATAGTCTTGCTCTTAAAATATCTACCATGACTGAGATGAACTGTTCTGTGCTAGGTTTCTGCAAGACGTTATTGATGGGAGATTGTACGTGACATATGTGGGGGACCTCTGTATGGCTGTCCTAATCTTTCTATAAATGTAAAAATTTTCTAAGTAATGAAATCTATTTTAAAAACCTTCAATTATATATATGTGATTTATAGTATAAGTGTGTGTGTGTGTGTGTGTGTGTGTGTGTGTGTGTGTGTAGTGCACATGCCTGCCCTGGCATGTATGTGGCAGTTAGAGGACAACATGGGAGAATCAATTCTCTCCTTCTCCCATGTGGGTCCCAGGGATAGAATTCAGGTTACTGGGTTTAGCTGCAAGCACCTTTCTTGTTAAGCCATCTCGCCTGTCCTGAAATCTATGGCTTGAAACAAAGACCTGCCTCACCCTGATATCTCAGGCATGAAACAGCTCATATGACTTTTTGGCCATGGACAGACTGAGTTTCCTCTGTTCCGGTGACCTCACTGTCATTCCCACACCAGCTCTGGGTTGCTTCACAGATGTGCCCTGGGGACATTGCAGAGTTTCATGGTGACTAAGTTTCAAGATGACTCTGTACAGTTGGTCACCTGGACCATGGACTGATTTCTGACTGTAAATATTGGAAAGAGGTTGGGTGTGTTTCATTCAGCTGCCATCTCTTGCTGTTATTCTTCCGACGATACTGGGTAACGATAATTTACAAGGCATGTCCATTTCTTGCATGCTACCGGGAGATGAACTAAAACACACAGGAGGATGGACCTGGGGGTGTATGCGAGCATACGACGTTTTCTATGACAGACATGGACATCTTAAAACTTTAAGGCCCACGGAGGATCTGGAGCCCCTTCCCTATGAACAGCTAGTGTGAGAAATGGTGATTCCCCATCCCACAAAAGTTGCTCTAAAGAGCCCCCCCCCCACCGCACCCCACCCCACCCCAGTCTCGAAAACAAATTGGTTTATTTTATGGGCTTACAAAATCAGAAATCAGCTCAGAGAAAAGCTCAAAAGGGGTTGCAGCATCCATTTGGCATGAAACAGCTTTTAATACGCTTTTAATACTCCAACCATATTTCCTGCCCCCTGAATTCCTCATTGGCTGAGTTATTCAGGAAGGTGTCATCTTTCCAGTTTGTCCAGCACACATCCCAAATCCTTCATCTTTCCGGGGCTCAGGATCCTCCTTCTTTCTAGATACTTGAACTCAGTCACATAGAAGACTGTCCCTATTTTGTCACCCCTAAGATAAACTAAAGAGTCCCACTGTAAAAAGCACTATCTGATACCTAAGGAAGACAGGGACCCAGTGCCTCCTGTGCATCTGTGATTCATTGATGGGCTCTAAGATCACCTCATACTGAAAAGGGTCCACAATGATCTGTTCCTTATGCTAAAATAGCTCTACTTGAAATTTTCCTTTTGAATATAAATTTGGGAAATGGTTAGTAGGAACACATGAAAAAATAAACACTGCTATTTGAAAAAAAAAAAAAAAGGTCTGGTTCTGGAAAGAGAGCTCAGTTGGTAGAGGGTTTGCCTGGTAGCACTGAACCTGCCAGGCACGGTGGTACAAGCTTGGAACCCCAGCACCGAGAAGGCAGAGAGAGCCAGATCCCTGAGGCTCAAAGGCCATGTGACCTAGCCTGCTTTGCCAACTCTAGGCCAATAGGAGACTGTACCTCACTGTGATAGTTCATCTTGATTGCCATCTTGTCAGCCTTTAGAGTCGCCATGGAAATGCATCTCTGAATGCATCTGTGAAGGAGTTTCTAGATTAGGTTAATGGAGGTGGA